>NC_053190.1:16302500-16522500 GCF_905163445.1 Pararge aegeria | reverse complement strand
AAATCCATTTATTTGCGTCCTGCTTCTTGGTACCGTCGTGTCCTTATGAAATTCATCAATTGTATTTGTAAATAAAAAAAAAAAATAGAAATGTTTTATTTTTAAGCCTTTTGATAAAGTCAAATCTGTCTGTTTTTTACGGACTACTACAGGTTTTAAAGGCGTATAAGCCTGCACGAAACTCAGCAGTGGCTCTTTTCCAACATGAAAATGTAACAATTTATCATTCATTAATATGCAGCCGGCTTCCAAGAACGCATATGTTACTAAGAAGTTTATAATTTTTTAAATCAATTTAACACATTCTCTAAATTAGTGTCCAAAAATTAAACTTAAAAATCTTTTAAAGCGTATTATATAATAACTTGAAGCACATCTATTATTCGTATTATACACATTCACACTCTCACTCATTACACACACACACACACAAACACACACTCACACACACATCACATACACACTCACACACACACACACACACACACGCACAACGTTAATTTACCTAAATTTCAGTGTACCTATATTTATTTTAAGATGCAACTTACTTCTTTTACGCATATAACGGATATTGTTATGGAAGAGCGGAGTCTTCTGATAGAGGTGTAGTACAACTACATCTAAAAGAACGTTCCAAACTTGCAATCTTGTTAAAACTGTAAAAGTTTTGAAGAAAAAAAAAAATAACTTGATCAACAACAACCTGTTTGTAACTTTGTTATGGTTTAGTAGCTTTTGCCCACGTCTTCGCCCGCGTTTATTTTTGTAAAAGCAATTCGTTTTTCTGGGATAAAAATGTCCTATATCCGTTTCAAGATGCAAAGGGAGAGCCCCTTTGCAAAATTTTACGAAGATCGCGTTAGGTGTTAAATCGGGTGTAGGTAACAAAAAGTTTTTACTCGAGAATCTCTAGGGTAAAGGATTAAGGATCAAAATAGGTGCCAGTAGTTGAGCCGAACTTATGTAACAAATAAACAAACAGACTTACATTTTTGACATTTGACGGCCAACTAGCGCAGTAGGCTGCGACCCTGCTTTCCGAATCCAAGCCCGTGGGTACGATTCCCAAAACTGTAAAATGTTTGTGAACATGAATATTTTTCAGTGTCTGGGTGTTTATCTGTATATTATAAGTATTTTTGTACCTATATTATTTCTAAAAATGTTCACCAGTCATCTTAGTACCCATAACACAAGCTACGCTTTCTTTGGGGCTAGATGGCGATGTGCGTACTGTCGTAGTATATTTATTTATATTTTCGTAATTATCACTTAGTGAGCAATTTTATATCCCAGCCTATAACTTTTCTAAGTTATGTGCGTTTTAAATAATTAAAATATCACTTGATTCAACTGTGCAAGAAATCACTGTGAGGAAACCTCCATGCCTGAGAGTTATATAATTATTTCAAAGGTGCGTGGAGTCCACAAAACTGCACTGAGCCAGCGTGGTAGACTACGGCTTTTACCCACATCTTAGTATTTCCTGTTGTTAATGTATTTATGATATGTTATAGTATATATTAGTTTAATTTTATTATTATTTTTTTATATTTATTATATTATGTATTATTTTATTTGTGTAATCTAGTTTAGTAAGTATTAGTATGTAGTTATTAGTATGTATTTTTTTTTAAATATGCACAACCTGCAGTATGTTATCCTTTTGTTTTCCTTATCCTAAGGTTGCCTGGAAGACATCGCTACAAAGCGATAAGGCCGCCTTTTGTATACTTCTTCTGTCTGTGTTTTCTTTTATTCTTCTTCTGTATTTTTATTTGTGTGCAAATATAGAGTATAAATAAAATAAAATAAATCTTATTGTGAGAGGAGACCCGAGCCCTTTTTGTGGGAACACATTTATAAAGTAAAGCTAAGGTTCCTTGAACCATTAACATGCCGTTGCCCTCTAGACTCGACGTAGACTATTTTCGATTTCCCAAGAGATGTAGAAATTCGCCCACAGTAAAAGGTGGCTTTTATATCCATCTCGAATATTCATGCTACAGACAAATGACAAATTTCCTCAAGCTACAGCGGTTTGTTCTTTAAGAGTTACAGAAAGAAAACCGTTCGAAATAGTATTACCTACTTCAAAAAATCCTGTTGAATTAATCAAAACAATAATATATACAATAGTATATATATATAAATACAAATACAATTGTGGACGAAGGCGGTCTTATTGCAAAAGCAATCTCTTGCAGACAACCCTTGGTGAAAGTTGTTGAAAACATTAAAGTGAATTAATGTTTTAGAACTGAATAAAATGCGTATATTAATGTTTACACACAGACCACAGTACATAGTATTTACGTTCGACGAACCATTTAGTCAACGCGCCCTGCTTCTAGATTGTTTTACAAGAACTATTATTTCGTGCTGAAAGCTTATAACTGAAATAACATATACCTTACCGGTTTACTGCCGGTGTAATTAGTCCGAAGCTATACTTCATGTTGGCAAATAAAGGGCGGTACTTTGTAGGACGAGGACCACTGCTTGTTACGTCAATTATTACAGATAAAAATAAATTATTTATTTATTTATGCTCTTTAGCACCAGTTCTTGGTTCGTCAATGCTTATATAATTGTATAATATTATAAATACGCAATTGTTGTTGCGGCGCGTCGGCGTTTTATGCCGAACCGCCAAGGGAACGTGTTCCACTGAGTGACGAGGCGCGAAATAAGGCAGGTATAAGAACCCTGCCTTATGTTCTGAGACAGAGTTGGAGTTCTGTCTCGTGCGGTGGTCGGCGCCCGTCTGCTACGCACTCACACTTTTACTACTTATATTAATTATTATACTCTAAGGTAAAAGCTAGACAATCGCCGACAATTGTGTTTATTTATTTGTCCTCCCTTCACGCCCGAACTGATCAACAAATCAACTTCATTTACGGCATAGAGTTAGCTGAAAAGAGGAAGAGTTACATAAGCTACTTTTTATACCAGGAAGACATAAGGTACGTAAGATGTAAGGTAAGGTAGGTAAGATGTTTAAATAAATATATAAATAAGAACGCGGGAAACAAAGAGTTGAAACAATAAAAAAAAATAAGCACCATTCAAAAGAAAAAAGTCAGCTCGCTAAAAATTTAATCATACACCTAAATGCCTCACAGGCTATCCAGATATCCCAAAACGGATGAAACGTATGATATGACACGCTATCTGCGTTATTTGTGCAGCAGTTTCAATTATACGCACCGCGGCATCAGATTTTAATCGCGTCTGCCGGTGAACACTGCGCGCCGAACGATTTGTCGAATGGAATCCATTTTAGATTGCAATATTATTTATTTAATGGAATCATGGATGTCGTTATTATCATAGAATCTGTACACTTCTTAGTCGTGAGTAGTTATGCCTATTTGTTTGATCGATTTTGTTCTTTTTAGTAACCCCCGACGCGAAAACGACGGGGTTGTTCTAAGTTTGAAATGTGTGTGCGTGTGTGTGCGTGTGTTGCGTGTGTGTGTGGCAGAGTGTGTGTGTGTGTGTGTGGCAGAGTTTGTGTGTGTGTGTGTGTGTTTTTTGATTACACTTGTAAGTTTTATTATTTCTGTTACTTAGTTCCGAAAGTCCCTTATGATCAATTTACTAATGTCAACTGCTTTGTGAGCTAATTATAGTGACTTTCGTAAGTCGCGGAATATAACTCAGATGTAAGCACGTCACAAAGTCACACGTCGAAGCAGTGTCTATAAGTACAAGCTTACAAAAATGAATTCACACTCGAGATGTTTGTACGCACAAACTAATAACTTAATAAGGGCGTTCATAGTTTGAGGTTATGAATCTGCTTTCCCGAGGGGAACATACTACTTTACAGAACTATTATGTGTAAAAAGAATGGGGTCACAATACGTAAAAAATATTTTTAGAAAGGTTTTAATTATAAGTGTAATCGACGCCTTCTCTCTATTAGGTCGAAGTTCGGTTTGAAAAAAAAACTACGTTCATTAACGCGATCTAGTAAACTACGTCGTAGCGACGTAGCACTACGGTAACGTAAACGAGAGGCAGGTAGTAGAGGAGCTACGGCGTAGAACTGTGTTCATAGTAAAAAAAACAAGAGTAATTTGTTACATTGGAATGTTTTGCTTGATATTTACTGACTTTTTTATTTAAACATACTTATATTTTTATAAACTAGCGGCACACATTGCCTGTGTGGTGGATATTTAAAGTTTTAATATAACTTTATTTCGAAAAAAAATCAAAATTCATTTATTTCAAGTAGGCCTATTGAAACATCACGTATGTCTGTTTGTAGTGACTCTACCACCGCAACTCAGCAGTTGCTTTTTTCCAACATCATTTTACAATTTAACAATCATTGTTCTATCTTGTGTGAGGTAAAAGCGGAGCGACTTGCTTCCCCAAGCAACCGACCTTGTCATTAAGAAATTCATCAGTGGTTTAGTAACCTCGATGTATTAAATGTGTTTTCATACATTCTTTAAACTTATGAAATGGTAAATCTCATATAACCTTCGGTTATGAAAGCATATACTCAGCCCCACAATGGTTTTCTGCACTTTTCTCAGACGATCATATATCTTACCATCAGGTGAGATCGCATTCAAGGGCTGCCTTGTAACGCCTAACGAGCTCCACCTATTATAAGTAATTACCATACAAATCTTATCTAAGGCTGGAACAGTATTGATACGACATTAAAAAACGAAAAAAAAAGAAATTCAAACAGTCATAGTCCATTTGCGAGTTTCTGCAAACACACGCAGGAAAATTTATTTAGAATCCCACATAAAGGTTTTTCAAAAAAAAATTTTATAAAATCCAAATATTTTCGGAATTCACATTGAAAAGCGGTTTTGTATCGTATCATAAGTGTATTACATAATGTGTGGTTTGTGGTGTCACCGTGACGTGACGGCATATCAGAATACAGTTGTCGTACGAGCGACTAAGGGAATATAACTATTTGATTTGGACTTTGACTTTGACTTGGAGAACGGGCAGCAGCGCGAAAAAACAAAAAGACTGCGACAACTTGCGAATACAAAACTATATTGTCAGTTAGAAGGAGAAAAAACGATGTACCCTAAAAGGGCGGCGAGATAAGCAAAGTGGGCCTGCCACGTGTTGATTTTGCGTTGCAGTACGTTACCCTGTAAAAACTTAACAATTCTGTAAATGTTAATAAGCTCGTATAACCCATCATAGTTAGCGCTTCCCATCTTAGACCGTATTGCAGATATCCCAGATAATCGCAGTCAAATACTAGACCTCAAATAAAAAAAAAACAAGCCAAAATGTAAAGCACTTAACATTTATATGGCCTGTTAAATACGCGCGGGTACAATGCATAATTGTCAAAAGTTGGCAGTAGTATTAGTAAAAGGAGATTCGGCGACCACACATCCGTCTAGCTCTCAGACGGTTCAAAATCGATAGCCAAGGTATATGATAAGTGTCTCGACAAACCGTATATATCTGCCGGGTGTATATAAAAAGTACAGACGTCGAGACAGAGAGTTCGACGCCCCCACATCCGGATACGCCGTGATGCAACCGGATATAGTTAAATTTAGATTTTTATGCATTAAAAGCTATTTTCGTAAGATTTATCTGTAGAAAGAGTTTTAAAATTTCTATAACACAATAAATACTTATATTGCACACCAACAAAGGTACAGAAAAAAATAATTAAAAAAAACTCACTATGGCGGCCTTATCGCTATATTGGGATCTCTTCGTAAATACATAATATTTTTAGCGCTATATTGCTTTCGTACTAAAAGCAATATAGCGCTAAAAATATTATGATTAGATATAAAATTGTAAAAGTTTTTTTTTCATTTGTTATATTTGACCTATTGTGAAATTATGAAATTCATGATTAAAATTTTACTATTCAATTATTGTCACGATTTTAATTTTATTATTCAATAATTAATTAATTTCAAGCTACTACAAAAAGGGTAACTTAGTACTACTAAATGTCATACCAGGCGATTTTTTAAAAGGCGTTCACTGTGTTAAACGTGAGGCAAAATCGCTCGAAACATTTAAAAACGCGGTGAAAGCATATTATCTTGCACAATAATGACGACATTTATTATACCTTGATTATGTTTATTTTTATTATCTATATGTTCATAAGTATTTATGTATGATTGAGTATATATTAGATTCAAATTCAAATTCATTTATTTCAAGTAGGCCTACTTTATAAGCACTTTTGAAACGTCAAGTATGCATGTTTGTGTGACTCTACCACCGGTTCGGAAAGCAGATTCTACCGAGAAGAGCCGGCAAGAAACTCAGTAGTTGCTCTTTTCCAACATCAACATTTACAATCATTTTGCTATCTTGCGGGAGATGAGAGCGAGGCTGGCTGCTTCCATTCTACCTTGTCATTGAGGAATTCATCAAATGTATAGTAACCTCGCTGTACTAGATGCGTTTTTACACATTTTTTAAATGTATGCATTGGTAGGTCAAGAATTTCCTTAGGAATCATGTTGTAAAAGCGTATACTCAACCCCACAAAGGAGTTCTGCACCTTTCGCAGACGATATGCAGATATCACTAATTTATGACCGTTTCGTATTAGTTTATTATTTTATATTCATTTTTCTTATTTGTGCAATTTTGTTTATGTATTTGTATTTAGCTATTTGAATGTAGGTTTATAATAATTTTACACCACCTGTCCGCTCTCGCTCATCTTGTCCTAATCCAAAGGTTGCCTGGCAGAGATCGCTACTAAGCGATATGTATTCTACTTCTGTCTTTGTATTTCTATTGTTTTTTTTTTCCTAACTTCATTGTGTTGTACAAATAAAGAGTTAAATAAAAATAAGAGTTACAATTAATAAGAGTTACTATTTTTTTTTAGACCACTACAATTTAGCCCTTGAATGCAATTTCACCTGCTCGTTAGTGCTGATGCAGTCTTAGATGGTAACGGGCTAACCTGTAAGGGATAGATCGGTTTCTGCATGACATCGTTCCGGAACGCTAAATCGCGTTTGTCGGCAGGGTAACTAGCCGCGCCAGAAGCCTCACACCAGACCAGACTAGAAAAAAAATCCTAAAATAAAAATTTCCTAGTTAACCCTTATATAACTTGGAAAAAATAGAGGTGCGAGCTGGGATTCTTGAACTCGGCCCCCGAAAGTGAAGTCGAGCTCCTACCCAATGCGCTATCACCGCTTCTAACTAACTTAAATAATAAATAATTGATACAATCGATGAATAATTACAATAAGTTAACATACGAATTGAGACAACTTTTATAACGTAAACAATGAATTGAAACATTATTTGAATATAAAAAAAAAGCGAGCGTAAATATTTTACGGTGGAAGCTGGGCACACAAGTCTGGACATAAAAACCTTTTACGAATATCAAAGGTAAACTTCCCGCTATCCGTAAACACAGACAGACGGACGCATCGAACGTTTATTTTGCACAAGTTGCACGTTAAATCTAGACGGCGGGACAGACCGGGGGTCATCGAACCGGGAGGCACGCTTCCCGAATCTTTGACAACCTCTGACCCGCCGCACTTTGGCGCACAAAGGATCTATCATGTTTCCACTTTAAATTGTTTCTTAGGCTGCGAATATCAAAGGAGCTCTAGGATAATACAATATGAAAACAAACCTTTTTTTTTTGATACAATAATTTCAAAATATATAAATTGAAAATTTGAAAAACCACCCGTCTTCCAATATAGTGTACATTAGTCTACTAGTCAAGCTCTTTCATTTGATACCTGATAGCTGTGAAAAATAATGTAACTCTGGTACTTCTACGGATCTCCTCATTCCTGTACACGTAGATATACTCCTCCCATAGCTCTCATTATCGCCCGCTGAGTGACTCTGAGCCTTCTATTGAGTCCCTTAGTCAGCGCCCACGTTTCAGAGCAATTAAGGGAGTCATTTATTGTGTTCAGAGTATTTAATCCAAAAACCCTAAAATCCTGTTCGCATATTAGGACGGGCAACTAAAAACCTTACTCTTCGCGTAGCACCAGTGGCGTTAATACAAGGTAGGAACAGGGTATGCCATAAGCGGGCAAATGTATAAAACGAAACATCTCAAGTGAGAGTTATAAAAGGAGATTAAGCGTAGGTATTTCTTTTTTTAAATGATTAAATAAAAATAAATAAATAAAATACTACGATAATACATGCATCGCCATCTAGCCCCAAGTAAGCGTAGCTTGTGTTATGGCTACAAAGATAATTAAATACTTATAATATATAGATAAACACCCATATACTTAAAAATATTAATGTTCACGACACGATCATTTTCCAGTTGTGTGCTATGGACTCGGGAAGCACGTTCTATGCGCACTGTATTTCGGTATTGTAGAAGTTATTAAAGACTGTTTGTTTGGATTGTAATAAACTATTCAAACAACCAAACAAACAAAAATCTTTAATAAAAACACACATTTAATTTTTATGTAGTAGGCCTAGTTTAGAATTACTTTTGAATCGTCAAGTTAGCCTGTTTGTAGTGACTCTACCACCGGTTTGGAAGGCAGATTCCACTGAGAAGAGCCGGCAAGAAACTCAGCAGATTGCTCTTTTCCAACATCATTTTATAGTTTACAATGAAAAAATATATATAAAATAAACTTCTATCTTGTGAGAGATGGGAGCGGAGCCTGCTTCCAAGCAGCCTTGTCGTTAAGAAATCATCAATCGTATAGTAACCACGATTTATTAAATGTGTTATAATATATTGTTTAAACTTAGGTAAAGGTAGATCTAACATTACCTTCGGTATCATGTTATAAAAGCATATACCCATCCCCATCGTCATCATTCTGTAATTTCTCAGACGATATGTAGATATCACTAATTTATGTCAATTTCTAGTAAGTCGATTGTTTATATCGACTTTTTCTTTATAAATTCTTATGTTTTGTTTAATAAAGATTATATTATTAAAAATATATTGCGAGGCTACTGTAAGTATACCTATTTCTTTAAATTTGGCACGAAAGGATTCGCGTGATCTAAGTTTATATATCGATCGTATCGTAAATTCTAATAGTACACACATATTATACATAATATACAAAGTAACATACTTTAATGTTACATAGACAAGAAAAAGTTTTCTCAACGCTTCTTGAAACACTCTAGGATTGAGCCTGGCGTATGTCAGCAGGTAGGGAATTCCAGAACCTGACACAATTAACAGTAAAAGAGTTACTATAGGACTCCGTGCGACCGTATGGAACCTGCCGTCAGTGCAGGAACCAAGCAAGTTCTGTCCATTTTCTCAATTTTACATGGTCTGTCCACTCAGTGCATACATGCGCGGCACGCGTTCGACCGGTTTTTTATTTACGAAGCGACTCTAATCTCGAAACGTCTCCAGCTTTAATATAGACGGCGGGGCAGACCCGGGGGTGAACTACCCGAACCTTTGACAACATCACATTTTTCCGCACAAAGGTTTATTGCGCTTCCACTTTGAATTGTCTCTTACGATGCGAATATCAAAGGAAAAATAATTATTAACAACTTTTCGCAAGCGCCAGTTGTATCTTTTAAAGCCTTAGACATAAAACTTTTAAATACTTTTAAATGTATATAAACAGCGTAAAATTTATACAATTTAAAAATATTTACTGTATCTATAAGAGAGATAAAAGTGTCGCCGCCTTCTTTAAAGCAATCTTGTCATTAAAAAAAATCTTTTTTGATAGAAGCAGGCGTTACTTTGCGGAATTTCATGATATATTATGAAATTGAAGCTTAATTTGCGTATACTCCACGAAAAGCAGGAGAATCTGTAATGCGTGATTTATAATCTCTTCAATATCTATAGTCCACACCAAACAGATCTTCGGCAATGTTCTCTCTACGCACGTTTCGCTCAAAGACCGGGGCATTCCGAGGAGATGTTGTTTACAATGAATAATTGTTAAGTGAAAAGTTTTACTAATTGTATGGTCCAAAATTTACCTTAGTACTTATATATCATCACATCAACCCATTACTGGCCCACTACAGAACACAGGTCTCCTCCCACAATGGGTTAAGACCGTAGTCCACTACGCTGGCCCAGTGCGGATTAGTGGACTCCACACACCTTTGAGAACATTATGTAGAACTCTCAGGCATGCGGGTTTCCTCGCGATGTTTTCCTTCACCTTCACTTGTTGAAGCAAGTTATATTTTAATTACTTATACGCACATAACTTAAAAAAGTCAGAGGTGAGTGCTGGGATTCGAACTCGCACTCCCGAAATTGAAGTCGACCTCCTACCCCATTGGGTATCGCTATCACCGCTTCGCTAATATATACTTCCCATAAAAACAGGTTTCGTTATTCATCATCAATAGCCTAAACCATTCCACCGCTGGTCCTCCAACGGGAGGGTTTGCCCATTGTCACCACGCTGGCCAGACAGGTTGGTGATCGCAGTAGATGGTATTAGTAGCACAAAGGACGCTGCTGCCTTAGTCGCCTCGTACGACACCTGCGGGTAGAGGAGAGGTGGTTACAACTGTTTTGATCATTCAACATTCTGATCTGCCGTCACCACACGGCAGGAATTATTACGGCAAAAAATGTTATAATAACCCGCAAACCCTCATTTTTCTTAACTGGGTGCATTAAGAAACGCCCCGAAAATAACCGATACTAGTCTCTTTACATATACCTTATGAAAATTTGGTTTATTGTCGCATACACTATCGGTGGTTATAGCTTTAATATAATACTAGCTGACCCGCGCAAGTTCGTCTGCATCGAATCGGTTATTATCGGATTTAATATCTTAAAAAATAAAGAACCTAATTGCAGCGCCACCTACCGGGTCCACTTTTATGTTTAAACTATTTAATACGCGGCCGGGCGGCCCTCTGAATTTTTCTTGCTTTTAGCGTTACTATACGCGTCGTAATTATAAATGATACGTCCAATTTGAATAATTTAAAGAGGAATTTGCAGGTACATATTCAATTTTAATTATAAAACTGTTAATTTGGATAAGAAACGACACCATCTTTAGATTGTACCCGTGTTTTGATTGACAAATTATAACAAAAGCGTTATTGTGACTTAACCTTTAGACATTTAGCCTCCCGGACTTTTTTGTAGGTAATAATGATGACAGTTTCGATTATAAAGCATCCCCCGGTCAAAATTTTCAACAGTTTACAGTTTTATTATAAGTATAGATTTCGCCATAGCGCGGAACCGCGGTGAACAGCTAATCATACAATAAATTCGACCAAAATAACGACCAAATTATCTAAAAGTCCACATATTTTAGAAGGGTGTGTTAGGTTAGGGTTGAACAACGCATCCCTCTATGTCTAGACACTTAAACACATTCATCTATTGCGAATATACCGCTTTTCGCCACGCCAGGTCGTTGAACCCGTCTGCAACGAACAGTCAGCTATTTCGATTCGGCGAGAAACTCCGAACTGAGCCAATCATATATTCATACCTGAAAGGTTTGGCCAGACGCATGAATATCGACGACGCGATAATTAATTATTCAATACAAATATATAAAATTCAACCTATCTGTCCGTGATTTTAAGGTAAACGCTCTCTTAACGATCATTAGGTGTGTTATTTCAACGAATGACAAATTTACATATTCTAAACACGTTTTATAAATTCAGGGGAATCCTTTTAAAAGCTTTACCCAATATGATGCGACTTTCAAACGGTTTAACTTATAAATTATGGGGTAACAGGATTATATTAAACTATGTTCTGTCAAACTTAGAAGATAAAATTTAGTTCTGTGGATGTGTAGGCATTTCATTTGTGTAGGGATTTTGCTTTAGTTTATGAGTTACTAGCGTACCCAGCCCGCTTCGCCGGGCTAGATTTTTCTTTATTTTATTTAAATAATAAACTTACATCATTAATTTTTGTCTTATAATATATTAAATCATTTATTTCTCTCCGTATTCATTCTCTTCTATTCTCTTCTCGAGCGGGTGAAGATAATCATCTACACCCATGTACATCCAACAATAGAATATCATCATAGTAAATAAAAGCTGTATTTCACAGTTCAAAAATAGGAGTGCTCCGATCGTCACCAAACTATACACGATTACTCGCCAGGTCAATCCGGATATTCCCTGAAAGTTTCATTGAAATCGGTCCAGCCGTTTCGGAGCCTATACGGAACATACCCACACACTTTCTCTTTTATCTTTATATATATATTTCTTATGTGCGTGTGTATGTCACTGAACTCCTCCTAAACGGCCGGACCGATTTGAATGAATTTTTCGGTATGCGTTTGGGTGGCACCCTGGATGGTTGAGATTCACAAATCAGCCCGACAGATGGCACTGGGGTCCGCTAGTATATATATATACGCTATAGGAAACGCAGAAAATGAGTATTATGCTCCTGTCGTTCATAATCATCAGCATCAACCCATTACCGGTCGACTACAGGAGACGTGTCTCCTCTCAGCTAACCCGTGTTTAACCCGTAGTTTACCACGCTGGCCATGTGCGGATTGGTAGACTTCACACGCCGTTATGTAGAACTCTCAGGCATGCAGGTCTCCTCACGATGTTTCCCTTCACCGTTAAAGCAAGTGATATTTAAATTGCTTAAATTAAAAACGCACATAGCTCAGAAAATTCGGTGGTGCGTGTCGCAGTACGAACTTGGTCTCCACGAAAGGAATAAACCGAAGCATTACCGACTAGGCTATCATCGCTTTAATTTATTACCTATTTTTTTTTGAGAGATTCCAAAGGGAAGTGTCATATCAAATTAGCAGTATCACCATTTCTTAAAACACGAATTGTGTAAAGCTCTTCTCATACTTGGCTTTAAAGTGCTCCTTAACCTTACCCACGTTTATTAAAGGCCCTCTGCTAAGGGCCCTTTGAACAAAGACGTCTATCGATACATGTACGGCATGCGAGGTCTAGACGGCCCCTCGCCTAAAGAATCTAAAACTGCAAAGAACTTTCCAATTCCGAATCGCTTGCCCCGCGGCCCTTGTGGAGTTACGGGGCTTAATGAAGACTCTGAAGCAAAAAGCGGCATATCTCTTGGGAGGGAGACGCCACACGCATCTTTAATTGCCGAAGTACCGGACCACACGATCGAATAATTTAAGGAGTCGCCATTTTTTTTATAAACATTTTCGTTGTTATTCGTTTTTAAAGTTAAGAATACAACGATGTTCATTTAGTCGATATTTAAGTCCCCGTTTCAGGGATCGTGTTTTTAAATTCATCGTAATTTAAATGCTGACCAAATGTTTTTCAGTCGGTGAACGTTTTTTCGTTCACTGTTAGTTCATCTGTTATTGATAAAGATGGTACAGTCATTTAAAGTTCTTCTTTTTATTACTATCCAACTTTTTATGGGGAAGGCACAACATGTCTTCTTCAGCTTAAAGTCAAGCTTGTTTTTAACGACTGATGTCAACTCTCCTTGGTTATGTTTTTGTTGATATAGATCAACAACTCAATGGCTCCCCACACACACCTCAATAGTATTGACAATTATCTGAATATTTACATTAGACCAGATAATTTTTTAACTTTTATATTATGTGTGCGTACCTAATACCTTAGACTACCTTACCTTAGGGTTGTACCTACCTTAGACGTTTTTGTGGATGTTCGCAAGGCAATTGTTCGTATAGGAAGAATGGAAGTGCCTAACCACAATGTCAACTCCTAACACTTGTATCTCGATTGTCGGGAACAGACGTCTGGATTTATTGCGTTACAGCAGAGAGCGCTGTCTAGACGTCTGGGAGCGTGTTTACATCCGCAAATTGTCACTGGGGTGCCGGTGAGGGCTGTGGGGTCGCCGATATTATATGTGGAATGTTTTAAATGTCTTGTATCAATCGAAAACGCTGTTTCCAGGAAAACTTGAAACTCAATAGGTAGAATTGAGGTCTGGATTTATTATTACATCATATATCTCCGTGTAGACGTATGCACGTATATTTACATCTGCGAGTTTGGCTAGGGTGAGAAGTGAAGGATTTTCCATATCAAATTTAGAACGTTTCAAATGTCTTATATCAATTCAAGAGCAGGCGTAACAGAAAATCATAACATCACAGCAACCAGCGCTTTCAAAATATTTTGACTAGGGTGAGAACTGAAGGATTTCCAACATAAAATGTATGTATGTAATATTGTCTAATGCCAGGCGTTGCTCGGTAGTTGGACGGCTGGATTTATAACGTTAAAGCAGCGAGCGATCTCTAGACACCTCGGAGCATCTGCAAACTATGACTAGGGTGTGAACTGATAGATTTCCGATATACCTAAAGTGTAGAACGTTTTGGATGTGCTAGTGTCAATCGAGAATCTTGTCTTCTAGAAGATGTGAAGCACAATAGATTTAACTGAGGTCTAGATTTATTGTTTCGTCATATATTAATACTGTCTAGACATATCGTTTCATATGCATCAGTATGTATCGAGAGCTTTGTCTTCTGATAGGCGTGGCTCGGTAGTTGGAACAGGGGTCTGGATTTATAACGCTATAGCAGCTCGCTAGACGTCTGCGAACATATTTACATCTGCAAATTATGACTAGGTTGAGAACTGAAGGATTTCCGATAAGTATAAAATATTCACAACATCATCATTTCAAGCGATTGACGTTTACTGCTGGACAACGGTCTTTTATAGAGAGTTCCGCAATCCATTGTTTCCAGCAGCTCCAAGCGACTCGTTTGATGTCATCTGTCCAACGTTATAGCAGCGAGCGCTAGGCGAACAGGACGGCTCTATATATACATGGCTCCACGGAAGATTAGCGCTATGGCTTTGATCCCTCTAGAAGCGTAATACATACTGAGCAGAGACCAATTTGGGTTGACACACATGTTTTTTTTTTTTTTTCATTTTCTTTATGTACTTAGGGTAAAAACATTATCTTCTTCTGCGGTTCCCAAACAAACAAGAAGGAAAGTAGCCTGAAAAGAAACCACTCCGCTTTCATCTCACACAAGAAAGAACAAAGATTGTTAAATTGTAAAACGATGTTGGAAAAGGCTGCTGAGTTTCTTGCCGGCTTTTTCTCGGTAGAATCTGCCTTCCGAACCGGTGCTAGAGTCACTACAAACAGACATACTTGACGTTTCAAAAGTGCTTATATTAGGCCTACTTGAAATAAATCAATTTTGAATTCTGAATTTGAACTTTAAAAACACTTTTTCTTTCTTTAAAATCGACAGCTTTGTCTTCTGGATAGTCTAGAACTCGATGGTCGTTAAAGATGTAAGTATTTCTTGCTTAACAATTGTTCATTGTAAAGTCAACATCTCCTGAGGATGCTCCGGTTTCGGAGCGAAACGTGCGTAGAGGTCATATTGCCGAAGATCTGTTTGGTGTGGAGTATAAGGATTGACGAAATTATAAATTACACCACACAGATTCTCCTGCTTTTCGCGGAGTATAGCAAATTAAGCTTAATTTTGATAATATGTCTAGGTACGTGTTTACATCCGCAAATGTAAAACTACGGTGTCGGGTGAGAAGTGCTGGGTCGCTGATATTATAGGTAAAACGTTTTAAATGTCTCTTTGAGGGGACATCAAAAGGACACAGCGAGTGTAAAACTAAATATCCCCCTAACGGTGCAAATATTCTTTATATTTAAACCTTGAATTTTAATTAAGCTTGACTTTTCGTCTATGCCAGAGGTTCCCAAACGGTAAAAACCGACAGAGTTCTCCCTTCTTGCATAATTTTAGGCTATGGTTTCATTCTATAACTGTTTTACGACGATACGATATCTATATATATAAAAGAAAGTTGTGCTAGTTACACTATTTATAACTCAAGAACGGTTGGACCATTTTTTATGATATTTGTTTTTTTTTTATTCTTCGTAGACCGGAATAGGATAATAAGTATTAAAATATCATTCATAAAAAAAAAATGATCCGCGGTACGAAGTTCGCCGGGACAGCTAGTATAGTATAGATTATACGTTTAGAAAAAAAATAAATATACTTTAATTAATTTGAAATTTTGATAGTAGGTACATATATACTCACATTAAATTAGATAATTAAAATGTGACCTTTGTGATACACGAATAAAGTAAAGTTTAAACCTTGTGTGCCATTAATAAACGAGGCGTGGCCTACGCGTTGCTCACACGTCTTCAACCAAAACTTATGTTACATGATTAGGAACTCACGTTTCAATGCTTTAATTTTAGTCGAGTTAAGTTGTTTGGGAAAGCTTTTACACACGGACAAAGTGATCCTTTTGAGGGTACCGCTTCTCTTTTGTGACTGAAGCGCGCTATTACTGTTATTATTGTTGGGGTTTTTCAAATTCAAATGCAAATTCAAAATTTCTTTATTCATGTAGGCCTATCACAGGCACTTATGAAGCGTTTATACTAATATGTTTACATAATTGTAAGGGAATGGTGATTACTTCGTTCGCCAACTTAAACCTACGAGGGTTCCAAACGCGCTCTGGTCTAAGAAGAGCCCACAACACACTTCTCCGTTTATTTTTCTTGTTATCACCATCTCACAGTAAATTAATATTAAGCTATGAAGTTAAAGCAATTCATACCCAAGCTTTTTTATCGTTTAAGTAATCCTTAACATTATAATAGAATTTTTCTGTAAGCTTACGTTTTATATAAAGTTTGAACTTATTGAGAGACATCTCAAAGAAAAGTCTCTTTTTGCGACAAGGCTCGTCCGGGACGTACTACCGCCTTGTTTATATTCGCCGCCGAGCAGCGTTACTGTGTTCCGGTCTGAAGGGCGTGGTTGCCAATAGTCAGTAGTCATTTATTCATAATATTATACGTCACAAAGTAATTATTAAATAATAAATTATCTCATGGAAATGTATATGAATTCATAAATTCATTATAATATTATTCTATAATAACAAATAAGTAATTTTTCACAATATTTCACTTTCCAAGAATTCGTTATAACTGTAGAAAGCCGGTTGCCGGTGTAATTATAGGCACATACGGCTTAAATTGATCCTACGCCTTAAATTGATGTACAGAGGGCGGCATTTGTAGGAAGTGTTCCTTCCATGCCCTGCGAAGCATTGGTCTGATTACAGGCGATGATCTCAGGACCAGGTGGTCTGACAATTTTTATTTTTTTAATCCCCCTACAATGACTTGTAGATTCTCAGATATCTCACCTGGTGGTTAAGTGGCGACGCAGTCTGAGATGGTAGCGGGCTAACCTTTTAGAGAGTAAGGTAGTCATACCCCTGATCGGTTCCTACGCGAAATCACACCGTAACACTAAATCGCTTAGGTAAGGTTGTATCTAGCTTCGGCCAACGCCTCCCACCAGACCAGAGAAACGTCAGAAATTTAAATCCCCAAACTGCCTCTGCCGGGAATCGAACCCAGGACCTCCTACTGAAATTCACAGCACTTTCCGTTGAAGTTGTCAATTGGTAGGTACAATAAAAAACTCGGTCCTCTCATTTCTTCATTAGGAGGATCATTAGCAACAAATACAAGTAGCTCGCTCACATTTCTCGCTAGGTAGTTTTGTGAGATTATTCGTAAGTCGAGTTTGATCTGATTATCAAAGACCGCTGCCTTTTTTAGTTTCATCGTGATACTAACAATTTTTCTTGTCCACAGGAAAAGAATTCGTTCCTAAACTACAACGTCTCCTGTATTCTCACATTACCACCGTACCAGAGGCAAGGTTATGGAAGACTGCTCATCGACTTCAGTAAGTAAAACAGATTATAATAAAAAAAAGTTTAAATGTCCTATGACCTTCTTAAACCTGTATGTAGGGGTACCATAACCAATAAAAGGTGGTTTGCCAAGGTCATGAAATTTAACTGAGAAGAAGTTCTGCATTATAATGTTGTCAAAATCCCCCATCCTCCGCTGGAACTGAGCGGTCAACATCGTAGGCAGGGATTTGTTTTATCGTTGTTAAAGCGTTGACTGGGTTGATTGACCGCATACGATTTCCCACTTAGCAGCGCATTAGGAAAAGAGTGGCCCGTGCGAGCATGCGTTCTTTTTAGCTCCCTTAGCCTCGTGTACATGGTCAAGAAACTGTCAATTCGATTTACTTGAATAACTACCACCGAAACGTATTTTACTGTGATCTAGATTATTTCAATTATTTGGGATGCAATATGAGAATGTGTTTTATATGAATTTGGGAAACAGTGCTTCACGCGTGTTCTATATAAATTCGCGAATCGCCGCACCTGGGCGGTCAACATCGTAAAACTCTGCAGGGGTTTGTTTTGCCGTGCAGGAGGGTGAAGCGGGGGCGGAACTGAACAGGCACGTCTCGACGCCACGGCCGTCGACCCGACCTGGATCGATGCACTGCAGTATAGATCGGTCTGCAGTCTAGACTTCCCCACGGTGTAGGGTGGCCAAAGGGTGACTTCAACGAATTGTAGATGCGCGGAATTTTGATGGGAGTGTTAATTATTTGTGCCGTTTACGATAACTCCCGGGGTAACTAAGTGTTGTCTATAAGAGCGTGACATGACCGGTTTTCATCTCAGAACGTTGCTTACTAAAACGCGACCTAAAATATTAAGTGGCCGTTCCGTGAACGGAAATGTTTTAGTAATCAGGTATAATAAATAGTATACAGTCTTTATTTTATCCTATTGTTATTTTATATATAACAAAAGGATAAATATTTTTAAAAATCAAATTATTAAGCACACCACACAATCTTTAGGGAAATTATATATTTTTAAGTGTTTCTTTTTTGTTTCAACTTTTTGTTTAATTTAATTCCAAGTTGTGTACACATACTTTGGGTTGAAGCTTAGAACAAATTGGTTATAACTTATATTTAGATACTTTTAGATATTACCTGTTTTGTGTACCTAATAACAATAAATAAATATATAAATAAAACCTCACTGCAAATTTCCGTTTAACTCACTGGGGTCTGGTCACTGTTAGGGATCGCTTGAAGTGATAAGTGTTCCCTTTTCCACGTCCTTTCTTGTTTATTACGTCACTTATTTTAGTACAAAATAAAGAAATAAATATTGTAATTTTGTTACATTGAGAAAATTTTACACAATCGTTTACCTACAGAGATCATTTTAGTACGAGATGCGTTCGTGGATAATATCTAAGAACCCGCTCTTAGGTGAACCGTGTATGGTGAAAACAAAAAATCTTAACAAACGCAAAAAAAAAATATAGATAAGGCCGTAGTCCACCAAGCTGGCTCAGTGTTGATTGGTGGACCACGAAAATCTTAGATTAAATTCTATAATACTTATAATATACAGATATACACCCAGACACTGAAAAAAAAAATGTTCATCACACACACATTTTTCCACTAGTGGGAATCGAAACTACGGCCTATGAATCAGAAACCAGGGTCGCTGCCCACTGCGCCAATCGGCCGTCAATATATTTGTGTTCAAAACGAGTTAAATATTAAATTGCATTGCACTGCAATTGAGGTGTATTTAAACTTATTTTATTCCATTAGCCAGTAGTCCGATACGCAATAACCAGTATCCACAAGTTAATGTGAAAGGTGGCCCACTTTTTACGCTTTCACGCGCTGCTAAACGATAAAAATTACCAATAAATACCTAATTATTATTTTATTGGTAGCGTCAGGAAGTACCAACTAGTAGTATGAGAACGACTGCCTCGTTGGTCTAGTGGTTAGCCTTTTGGAATACGGATTACGAGGTCCGGGGTAAAATTTATGCCTTTAATTAACAGGTATTAAGTTTTATGTAAAGGAATTTTTATATAGATATGTTTATGTGTTATTTGTACTTATATATAACACATATAATACATGTTATATATAAAAATATATATTTTTATGTATATATATATATAAATAATAATAATAAAAAAATATATATTATATTAAAATATAAAAATTTAGAATATATATATATATATATATATTCTATATTTTTATATTTTATATATATATATATATATATATAAAGGTGGGAATGTGCATGCATGTGTTTAGTAGGTATACGCAGGTATTCAGTGTGCAAGGAAGATTTAAGAGTGTACGGACGCACAAATTCAGCTAGAAATATTTTATTTGAGAGCAAAAATTATATGCGTAAATATTAAATGCGTATAGAGTCCAAACTTAGGAAAAGGATAGAACTATTAAACTCAATCTACAATTTGAAGATATTGCATTTGATTGATTTTATTAATTAAAGGCGTTACAGAATAGGAGCTATAGAATAGTTATATAGCTGGAGATAAGTTACAAGGGGATGTGGCATAAACTAAAATTGTTTTTTTCCTGTCTTCTACTTAATGAAAACCATATTTTAGTTACTTTTAAGTCTTATAGTATTTTAAGTACTATTACACACACTTTCATAAAGAAATTTCTTGCGAAGAGCAACAGTAAAAAGATAACGATGCCACACACACACACACACACACACACACACACACACACACACAGATACGTCAATCTTAAAACACGCCGTCGTTTTTGCGTCGGGGCTAAAATATAAAGTAATGCTTTTTTGTCATAAAAATATAACAATTAAAAACCGCGCCACGTTAGATTCGAATGAAACACCAAAACCGGGTCAGAAATACTATATACGTTCAACGATTCTTATATATTGCTACTCGTAGATACTCGAACGTTTGCGTGTACTTGAACCACATCAACAGTTGAGTTTGACCTACATCAATACTTTTGGCATTGTTATTTGTACGTTAACACAGCCTTACCCAGTACGAGCGTCATTGTTGTCTGTCTGACTGTCTGATATATTGGCTAATCTTCAGCATGCATTTACTGAATTAACAGATCGATAAAACTATTTTTACAATTATATTATTAATTTTAGCTACTGCAAGCGTTTCAAATTAAGCTGAGAACTCATATTATAGATGCGAAAGTTTGTATGGATGGATGGATATATGTTCGTTACTCTTTCACACAAAAACTACTGAACCAATTTGACTGAATTTTTGAATGGAGATAGATTTTACCCTGGATTAACACATAGGCTTTATTCATTATCACGTGAAAATCAATCAACAAAATTCTTACTACGCACGTACCTTATGTATATTATTACATACAATAGTCCAGTAATTTGTCTTTATTTCCATGACCGATATGTATGCTTTTTTTTTGTTTAGGTTATCTACTCACAAAGGTCGAGGGTAAAGTAGGGTCCCCAGAAACTCCACTATCTGACCTCGGGCTAATATCGTACCGATCGTACTGGAAGGAGGCTCTGCTGAAGAGGTTGTGCTCCGCGCCCGGCCCAATGCTGAGTATACGGAATCTGAGCAGCGATCTAGCGATCGCTTCATCAGACATCGTGTCAACTTTGCAAGAGCGGGGTCTGATGAAGTACTGGAAGGGCAAGCATATTGTGCTGAAGAAACAGGTTAGCAGTATTATTTTATATTTAGCTTATAGCGTGTGTACAGGGCTCCATTATTGCATTTGCGTTTACGCACTAAATATTCTTACGAATAACTTGTTTAGTACAAGCGAAGCAATTTGTGTGATGCGATTTTGGCGATTTATTGTCAACGGTGATTAGTTTGCAACCCCAATCAGGTTGTATTTTCATAATGCAATGATGTTTATTTGATGGGTTGCAATGAGGTTGTGATATTAACATTTAAACGACATTTTCTCAGCGTCGTTTTTCCTTCCCAAGTTTGCCACTCTAATTGTACTAATCAAGTTGTGTTGTGGGCCAGTGGTGTTTTTCTTGACCTAGTTCTCAACCCTAATAATCAGGTTGTGGTGTTGTGGGCCAATGGTGTTTTTCTTGCCCTAATTTACAACCCTAATCAGGTTGTGTTGTTGTAGGCAATGGTGTTTTCCTAGCCTAGGTTGGGACACTTATTAGGCCATGGTATTGTGGGCCATTGGTGTTTTTTTGCCCTAGTTTTTAACCCTAATAATCAGGTTGTGTTGTTGTGAGGCAATGGAGATTTTCCTGTCCTAATTTGCAACCCGAAACAGGATGTATTGTCGTGAGGCAATAGTGTTTTTCTTGGCCTAGTTTGCAACACTTACTAGACTGTGGTGTTGTGGGCCAATGGTGTTTTTCTTGCCCTAATTTGCAACCCTAATCAGGTTGTGTTGTTGTAGGCAATGGTGTTTTTCCTGGCCTAGTTTGCAATACTTATTAGGCCGTGGTGTTGTGGGCCAGTGGTGTTTTTCTTGCCCTAGTTCTCAACCCTAATAATCAGGTTGTGGTGTTGTGGGCCAATGGTGTTTTTCTTGCCCTAATTTACAACCCTAATCAGGTTGTGTTGTTGTAGGCAATGGTGTTTTCCTGGCCTAGGTTGGGACACTTATTAGGCCATGGTATTGTGGGTCATTGGTGTTTTTCTTGCCCTAGTTTTTAACCCTAATAATCAGGTTGTGTTGTTGTGAGGCAATGGAGATTTTCCTGTCCTAATTTGCAACCCGAAACAGGATGTATTGTCGTGAGGCAATAGTGTTTTTCTTGGCCTAGTTTGCAACCCTAATCAGGTTGTGTTGTTGTAGGCAATGGTGTTTTTCCTGGCCTAGTTTGCAATACTTATTAGGCCGTGGTGTTGTGGGCCAGTGGTGTTTTTCTTGCCCTAGTTCTCAACCCTAATAATCAGGTTGTGGTGTTGTGGGCCAATGGTGTTTTTCTTGCCCTAATTTACAACCCTAATCAGGTTGTGTTTTTGTAGGCAATGGTGTTTTCCTGGCCTAGGTTGCGACACTTATTAGGCCGTGGTGTTGTGGGCCAGTGGTGTTTTTCTTGCCCTAGTTTTTAACCCTAATAATCAGGTTGTGTTGTTGTGAGGCAATTGAGATTTTCCTGTACTAATTTGCAACCCGAAACAGGATGTATTGTCGTGAGGCAATAGTGTTTTTCCTGGCCTAGTTTGTAACACTTAATAGGCTGTGGTGTTTTGGGACAGTGGTGCTTTTCTTGCCCTAATTTGCAACCCTAATCAGGTTGTGTTGTTGTAGGCAATGGTGTTTTTCCTGGCCTAGTTTGCAATACTTATTAGGCCGTGGTGTTGTGGGCCAGTGGTGTTTTTCTTGCCCTAGTTCTCAACCCTAATAATCAGGTTGTGGTGTTGTGGGCCAATGGTGTTTTTCTTGCCCTAATTTACAACCCTAATCAGGTTGTGTTGTTGTAGGCAATGGTGTTTTCCTGGCCTAGGTTGGGACACTTATTAGGCCATGGTATTGTGGGTCATTGGTGTTTTTCTTGCCCTAGTTTTTAACCCTAATAATCAGGTTGTGTTGTTGTGAGGCAATGGAGATTTTCCTGTCCTAATTTGCAACCCGAAACAGGATGTATTGTCGTGAGGCAATAGTGTTTTTCTTGGCCTAGTTTGCAACACTTACTAGACTGTGGTGTTGTGGGCCAATGGTGTTTTTCTTGCCCTAATTTGCAACCCTAATCAGGTTGTGTTGTTGTAGGCAATGGTGTTTTTCCTGGCCTAGTTTGCAATACTTATTAGGCCGTGGTGTTGTGGGCCAGTGGTGTTTTTCTTGCCCTAGTTCTCAACCCTAATAATCAGGTTGTGGTGTTGTGGGCCAATGGTGTTTTTCTTGCCCTAATTTACAACCCTAATCAGGTTGTGTTTTTGTAGGCAATGGTGTTTTCCTGGCCTAGGTTGCGACACTTATAAGGCCATGGTATTGTGGGCCATTGGTGTTTTTCTTGCCCTAGTTTTTAACCCTAATAATCAGGTTGTGTTGTTGTGAGGCAATTGAGATTTTCCTGTACTAATTTGCAACCCGAAACAGGATGTATTGTCGTGAGGCAATAGTGTTTTTCCTGGCCTAGTTTGTAACACTTAATAGGCTGTGGTGTTTTGGGACAGTGGTGCTTTTCTTGCCCTAGTTTTCAACCCTAATCAGGTTGTGTTGTCGTGAGGTATTGGTGTTTTTCCTGGCCTAGTTTGCAACACTTATTAGGCTGTGGTGTTCTGGGACGGTGGTGGTTTTTTTGATTTAGTTTTCAACTCTAATCATGTGGTGTTGTGTTTTTCCTGCCCTTCTTTGGAATCCATAGTGGGTTATGTGGTCGTGGGGCTATGGTGCATTGCCTCCAGACAATGGTATGTTTCTACGGAGGCTTTATCTGCGTGATCGTCCCCAGGAGGTGCTAGAAGATGCGACCCGGCGTGCCGGGCGCGCGCGCTGCGTTGACCCCGCCAGCCTGCGTTGGTGGGGCGGAGGCGGCGGCGGTGCGCCCCGCTGACGCCGCGCCCCCCGCGCACCTCGCGCGCCCCGCGCCCACCGCCCGCGCCCGCACCGCCCCCCTCTCGCGCCCCTCAACGTGTTCACCCAGGGGGCACGACCTTCCCGCAGCGGAACCCAGTCTCCCTTCTAAACTCGGGAGTATAGGGTATGGTGTTACAGACTACTGTAGTTACAAGTGGTGGATAGACGCTTATACTGACTATATCTAGATATTAATAAACATTGGGTGAAGGGTATTCCAGTTATCCAGAAACCGAAATGGTTGGACTAAGGTGATAGTTACGTTCTGTTAAAGAAATGAACAATCAAATACTGATACGGCTAAGACAGTCAAACTCAAAGTGTTTGCGTTGCCTGACTTTTTAGATGATAAATTTATTCTTAATATATGCTAGTGACCCTCAATACGTTCCTCGTGGAAACTTAAGTTTCCAAGCGTTACTTAATCGCATAAGTAAAGCAACAGATTTCAACGATGCAGCAGACAACTCTTTGGATGCAGGAAACAAAAAGCGAAATGTTAAGAGGGAAGTATTGTGTTGTGAATTGACTACACATTTATTGTTAAGTAAAAGTGTTAGTTTTAGAAGATTCTATCTTATAGACTATTTGGTTGAATGTTCCAACTGGTGAGACCTGAATAGTGGGTATGACGAGAAGATCCCACTTCTGATGTCGAATTTCAATTGTATAAATAAGCGAAAACTGTTCTGTTACGAGACTTAGGGGAAAGAGGGGGTAGGTAATAGATCAGTTAATGCGATGGTTTTCAATACAAAGCCATCTAGTTTGATGTGCGGAAACCGCAATAAACCCTCCCAACTAGCATGAAGAGTTAACTTAAGAGTTAAAATACTGTATAAAGGCTATAGCGATTTAGAATAGCTTGTCTACCTCTTTTTGTCAATTATTCCTGCTGATTGGGCATTTAATTTGAAATAAATCATAATTAATTTCTCATCGGGTAACATTGATGTCCATGACTGTCTATTATTAAGATTCACTTTCGCATTTTATCCGCCTACTAGACATAATAACTATTGTTAACATGTTTTAACAAACACTTAAGTTATATTATAAAGTTACGTTAGGTTATTAATGTTTAATTATTAAGAAAACATTAATTTTAATCAACATTAGTTAATGAATGGAAATTCATGTCCATTAAAATATTTCTTCCATGCATTCATTTAAGATTAAGTAAATAACATTGAAATTTTAATAATTATAATAGTATACATGTAAAACTATACATATAATAGCGAAATGCAACTGACTGACTGACTTATCATAAAATCGCAGGAGTAAGTATCCTTTAAAAAAGTTTTACCAAATCGACCCCCAAGGAGAGAAACGGGGTAGGAAGGTTGTATAGAAATCATAAGGTTTGAAATTTATACATTTAAAGCCGCAGTTAGGTTAAAAGATTTATATTAGTAAATGCATCTTTGGAAAATAGGGGGTGAAAGTTTGTATATATTAAATGTTTACAGGATGGTAATTTCTAACTTCTAAAGAGTAGGTATCCGCCAAAAGCGTAATTGACAAAAACAAAAGACTCCTTGAGAGAGTGAAATCGGACAAGGAGTTTGTATAAAGTCGTAAGTTTTTGAGGTATAGACAGTAAAGTCTGCAGCTAGCCTAAGAATTTTAAAATAGGAAATAAACGTTAAGAGTGTTAAATACTGTGTGAAAGGTTGTATAAGTGTGTTTACAGAGAGATAATTTAATACATACGGTGTGCTCCAAAAACAGAATTTACAAATACCCTTAGTGGGTAAAAATGGTGTTGGAAGTTTGAGATATTAAAATCTGCAGTTAGGGTAATAGATATTTTGAAATTAGAAAATTAACCATTAAGAGTGTATATAATAGGTAGTGAAAGTTTGTATTAGTGTGTTCATCGAGGGAGAATTTATTTTCTTTTCGGGCTTAATTATCCTCCAAAAATGGAAATTTCAAAGCAGTGTTAGGGGGTGAAATGGGGAGTTTTTAATATGTATGTATAAACATCCTTTGGTTTTTAATTTTATATAATAATATTTTTTTAATAACAAAAAAAATCTTTAAATATGTACCTAATAGATTGTGAAAGTTTGGGATTATAATAAGCCTTCCGGAAAACAGAAATACAACGCAATCGCGTTATTTAAAAATAAACAATCTAATCATAAATATTCAGACGACAGATTAAATTTAGTAATGCTATCCTTTACTAACCATTCGGTTAAGATAAGGATAGCAATATTGAATATAATTTTTAGATAGTGTTTTTTTTAGTAAACATACCGTTTCTATTCAGTTTTTTGAAAAAATATATTTGCTTTAGACACCCCTTTTTGAGGAAGATATAATATATTTAAATATAATTTAATATGTACATATAAAATTAGATCTTATGTACATAGAGAATCTTATACATTAAATTACATTTCACCACAGCTCCGCGTTGGTAGCCAACGCGGTTGAATTTAAGAAACAGTATGTTTATAATTTTGTAAATAAAATTCCGTTTAAATATTCCTTTTTTTACTTAGTCTAATAATTCTGTTAAAAAAGTGATCATGAAATATAGTTATTTGTATGTAGAGTAATTTATTGTAGGTATTTTATGTATAATATGGATCTTTGTTAAAGTTTAATAATCTTGTAAGATAAAGTACAGAGCAATAAGATTAGTTGAATATGACTTTAACTTCATTGATTCCAAGAAGCAATCAATTTCATGGAATCAAGAGAGCGATATATACATAAGAGGTATATATACCTTTATTTACACTTATATCTTAAAATTTTATCTAAAAGTTGGAATAATGACTTGTTTTATGTAGGTACATGTCAAAAATATAGAAAGACATTCATGATAGTCATCAAACTATTACCAGCCCGGTACTAGGCTCTCAGAATGAGCCATGCTGGCCAAGTTTAACATTGGTAGACTTAACAAGCCTTTTGAGAACTGAAGAATCAGGCATTGCAGGACCACGGCGTTTTCCATCACCGTTACAACCAGTGATATTTATCAATTTGCTAAAATTCAAAACGCACATATCTCCGAGAAGTTTGTGGAGCGTGCCGAGGATCGAACTCGGTCCTGCCGAAAAACAGGCTAAAGCCCTATCGACTGGGCTATTACCGCATGAGAAAATCAGAAATAAATTATGAAACCTTTTATACAACGTGTAACCGAATTACCAAATACTGAAGAAGGATGCGGAAGTGTATTTCATAAGGAATCTCCCTGTAAAAATATTAACTCAAAAGAAGCATATTTATTTTTCCATACCAAATAATTCACAAGATTTTAAGTGTTAGTGACAACCCTATTGAAGATAAAAGACCGACTCGCACATAGTACCTACCCGTGACGCGTGACTTTATAATAGATTAATTAGGTGACATGAGTCACTTGATTTAATTTGCTTGTAATGCTAGGGTTGTATCCGATTTCTTTCAGTAAAAACTATGGCAGTGGTTTACTCGAAAACTATTAGCGTTTCAGTTTCACAGATAAGTCTCAGAGACAGTAAATAATGTGTCTCTAAAGCCTGAGAAGTAATATTTCGTTTTTCATTTACACGTTGTTAAAACACGGAATGGAAAGTAAGTCGTTAGGCCATCCCTAATCCCATCTAGATTTTGACGCTATAAAATATTGGCAGCTTTAAGATTTCTTAAGATATGAGTTTAAATAAAGTAGTGTATGAAACTGCGCATAACTTGTAATTAAAACAATTTTGTATTAGTATAAAAGAACTCACAGTCGCGCCGGCTCGGTTTTGAAGCTAACATTCGTGTATACTTCGGAACCATCCGTTGTACGTAGTGCCGCTGGTTCGGTTACTCGCCTCATCCCAGCCAGCCGAACTTATTCCAGAAACTTAACAGGCCGCCCAGGACGCCAAGTTACATTCGTATATTATTAAAAGACCTTGTTATGTGACAGTTTCATAAACTACTAATTGTTAATTTATAAATTAGACCGATAAGTTTAGGTACTCTACAAACTAAAGTTCTGCCTTTGAAATAATGCGATCCTGACCTGACATCTTGAGATCGCATTAACGATGTAACTTTGGAATGGCGTTAAAATAACTATTGAACTTATATATGTATATTTTTAAATATTAAATATCGAAAGTATCATTAGTATTTAATGATACTTTCCCTATATGATTATGTCAATTTTGCGCTAGGTTTAATTTTAAATAAATAAATAACAAAACGCATTATTGTCGACCTCCCGTCAGCAAGATCCCAGTATAAATCCCCGATAGAGACAATTTAGGAAATTATATGTTCTGAATTTACTTTTGTATGGTCTGGGGATACTTTGGCCGTGGCTATTTATCACCCTCCTGAGGTAGAATTGCTGCTAAGCGTTTTAGCGTTCCGGTACGATGTCGTTTAAATATCAATTCGGATAATATGTTTTATATTACTGCATGATTTACAAGCAAGTGAGATTGCAGTCAAGGTTTAACTTGTAGAGCAATAAAAAAAAATCATACTGCGCTGTTATAAAGTTATGTCTACTTTTACCTATTGTTTAATACGACGTACAGATGGAACTCCTTCAACGACCGCATTGAGATGAAAAACTAAAAATTAAAAAAAAAGCTAACCTCGTTAGTTTCTGCAATCGAATGAAGATAAGAAATAGGAGAGAAGGAATAGACCTACAGTTAAATATGCTGTCTGAAGTGCATAAGAATGTAAAGGGCAAACTGGCTACTCATGAAGTTACCGCCTTCTCAACATCACGTTCGTTAATTTTTTAAACATACAGACAAGCGCTTGGCTGCAATCATACCTGATGGTAAGTGATGATGCTACGTTCTTCTATAATAAACGAGGCGTGAAGGAGACAATCGTTTTTGTATGGGGAATTGGCCCACCAAAAAATTTGTGACGTATATTAATGAAACACGTTGATTTTTTTCCATATAATCTCTATATTACTATATACAAAATCATCATGATATCAACCCATTACTGACTCACTACAGGGCACGGGTCTCCTCCCACAATAAAGAAGAGGTTAGGGCGTAGTCCACCACGCTCTATGCGTATAAGTGGAAACACGAAACAATGGGAACCTTAAAACATCACTAGCAATTTTGCTCGTAAGTACAGATTAACAGATTGGTACGCAAAATTCTTTAACAGAAAATAACACTACAAACAATTTTAAGCACATCTTACGATTCAAAGTTAGTGCCACTTGCATCTTCATCATATCATCCGAAAGACGTCCACTGCTGGACATAGGTCTTTTACAGGGAGTTCCAAATTCCACGATTTTGTTCCGCTTGGGGCCAGCGGCAACCTGTGACGCGCTTAATATCGTCTGTCCACCTCGTTGGGGGTCGACCAACGCTGCGTTTACCGGTGCGGGGCTGCCATTTCAGCACCTTGGGACCCTAACGTCCATCCTATCAGTGCGTATTGGTGGACTTTACACAGCTTTGAGAACATTATGGAGAACTCTTAGGTATGCAGGTTACCTCACGATGTTTTCCTTCACTGTAGAAGCAAGTGATATTTTAATTGCTTAAAAAATTTTAGGAGGCTATTTGGATAGTTATGATCGCCGAATTTTCCCTTTTCTGGTGGATGGCTTTGGCCGTGGCTAGTTATCCCCTGCCAAGCGATTTAGGTTTCCGGTTCCGTTTGGGGTTGGACACCCAAACAGGTTAGCACGCTACGATCTTAGATTGCATCGTTACATACCACCATATAAGATTTACCAATAGACGAGATAACAGTTTTTCCGTTAAGTCAGTGGCATGCATAGAGGTTATGCACAGGGTATGCAGATGATATATAAAATTAAGGAAATCTCCAGTAAGAGTTAAAAAGGATATAAATTTATCTTCTTATCAACTTATCAACTTTCAGAGCACTGGCGCACAAGTGGAAATAATATCTACTTCTCGGTAGAATACTTCTCCTATTCCATGATCCCGTGATTTAGCAGATGCAAACGTTAATTATATACTCTGTCAGGGGTATAATCGGGGGATATAATTTTTATTTCCTGTATGTGCTAGCCCCACTGGTGATTATCTTCATTTTATAAAATTCAAGTCATTTATTTAAAGTAGGCCTAATATAAGCACCATTGAAACGTCAAGTCTGTCTGTTTGTAGTGACTCTACCACCGATTCGGAAGGTAGATTCTACCGAGAAGAAGCCAGCAAGAAACTCAGCAGTAGTTCTTTTCCAACATCAACAATTTACATTTTACATTTTAACATTTATTTTTCTATCTTGTGAGAGATGAAAGCGGAGCCGGATGCTTCCAAGCAACCTTGTCATTAAGAAGTTCATCAATTGTATAGATTATCTGCATACCGTCTATGCACGCCACTGCTTGTAGTGGAATATACATACATTTTTAAATTTGCCTAGTGGTATAAATAAAAAAAAAAAACATTGCATAACAGCAAAAGAGGTGCCGTAGGTATTTAACTCTGAAGAGAAATGTCAAAATAGTTAGTAAAAATTAAATATAATTTGAAAATTAAGTTCATTTTTCTATTAACTTAGGCTAGTTCAATTTTAATAGGGAATTATGTATTCTTTTTGTACTTATTATTTTTAAAGTGTCTTTTAAATTATTATTGTCAGTGAATATTAAAAGATATTATAGAAGTTTTTATAAATTAGCGTTGTGTTTAATTTAATTATTCATCATCATATCAACCCATTGCCGGCCCACCACAGGGTACGGATCTCCTCCCACATTGATAAGTATTTTTTAATAAGTATAAGTATTTTACCACACTGACCAAGTACGGAATGGTGGACTTTTTTTATGTCAATCGAGGAGCGCTTTTCTGCAATCGCATCTGATTGTAAGTGAAAAAAAGAAAGAAAGAAAAATTTATTTTTTACATTGCGCCACACATTACAATATTCACGACACCACGTATGTTATGTGTGGCAACCTAGAAAAAAGGTGCCAGCTCAGCATTGTGCTGCATGCGCCAGTGGGTGCATACAACGCTGATTTTCAGTTGGCACCTTGTACCAGGTAACACCATGGAAATACGTAGCCATTCACTGATCACATTTTAATATTTTAATTTAATAATAAACAACTAATATAATATGGACTAACATTTGGAATAAATTTAAATGAATAAAACATCCAAATTGTAATAAACTAAGAATCAGTTAGGATTAAATAAATAATATCGATACGACTTCAGTTGTTGAGTATTCCCGATTCCTGAACGAAAACTAGGTCTTGGTAGGAGGAATGTCAATGTCAGTGGGAAAAAAGTGGGAAGTGAATAGTGATGACGGAGCGCGTTTGCCTAAAAGATGCCTATTCACTTTTGATTTAGGTACTTATATTTATTTATTTATTTATTTATTTATTTATTAATTATTTTTTTTTTTTATTTGCATCCATGCCTTTACATAGTCATGAGGCCCTGTCAGGGCATAGCAATAACAAACAGTTGGACCGTTATAACTATTACAAATACACGATTTCAGGATTCTAATTAGTGTTAGTAGAAATATATATCAGGTGTCAGAATAATTAGTTACTATTAAAGATTGTCAGGTTAATAAATCTATTTTAATACTAAATAATTTCTCAGCCAATTGTTTTGTCATAAAATTATGTTAAAAATTACTGTGGTATGTCATGAAAATAAATTGAAATAAGGAGATTATTTAATGTTATATAACATAGTATTAGTAAACATTTATTATTTCCTATTATCTACTTTTAAAATATACACCCGATTAGATAATGGAACGCAGTTTTAAACTTTTCCTGTCGCCATCGTCTCTATTGTTATTGATCCAATGTAATCTGATCATAAATAAAAAAAAAAAAAAAAAAAATGCATGTCGTGATTTTGAGGTCTATAAAGTTAGAAACTCATGGATATTGTAGAAACATTTTTGTAATAACCATTCTTTGATTTTTCTCTTAAAATGGATGTCATATTAAAACGCTCTTAAGAGCATTATATGGAGAGCTCTCAAGCATGCGAGTTTCCATACGATGTTTTTCCTTCACCGTTAAAGCAAGTGATATTTTGATTGCATAGAACGCACGTAACTACGAAAAGTCAGAGGTGCTGGGATTTGAACCCGGCGCCACGAAATTAAAGCCGAAGTACTTACCATTTCCTATTTAATTAATAATAATATATTAAAATATATATGTGTACTTATATATCTATAGTAAATTTATTATTGTATATATGTATATATATATACATATTCTTTTAATAATTTATTATATTAGTTATTAGTAGTATGTATTTAAGTGTGTAAATTTATGTATTGTTTATTGTAATTGCGATTTCCCGTCTCTCATGTATTATTGAGTGCTATCGTTAAGGTTACCTGGCAGAGATCACTTTTAGTGATAAGGTAGCCTTTTGCTTTTAATTCTGTTTAAGTATATTTGTAATTTCTCCATTACTACGCAATAAAGATGTTTAAATAAAATAAATAAATAAAATAAATAAATAAAATATTGGTAACGGCAGAACAATACAGTCACCACCCCTTTTAGAGGAGGCATCAGTGTCCTCTATACTACTACCATCTACTGAAATTACCAACCAGTCTTTTGTGCCCGGTGCTCGGAGGCAAACTCTCCCTTTGGTAGAGGCATAGTTCAGTAGTGCACTGATATATATTTTTTTTTTTATTTATTTATTTATTTATTAACGATAGGCCAGCGTTTGACGACAATCATGCTCGTTAGAAAGCAATGATGAGGTCTAGGTTGGAGCACGCTTGCCTAGAAAGAGCCTATTCACTCTAGCCTTAAGGGCACTCAAATTATACGTGGCAGGAAACACAGTTGCCGGGAGGGCGTTCCACATCTTAGCGGCACGTATCAGAAACGTGGATAAAAAACGTTTCGTGCGTGTTTATGGAATATCAACCACGTATAGGCTGTTGACTGAATGTTATATCGTTTCTCTCTCTCTTTTTGTGGCTCTCCACTACTGGAGGTTGGCCGTCAGCTCAGCGACTTTCTCGCGGTCTTGCGCCAAGCGAAACAATGTTTCCACGCTTACGATATTGGTCCATTCACGGATGTTGCGCAGCCATGACTTCTTTCTTCTTCCAACACGTCGTTTGCCCTCTAATTTGCCTATAAGCTCAAGCAGTTGGTATCGCTCATGTCTCAGAAATATATCTCATGACATATATATATATCTCATGTGTTATATCGTTATACAATTAAAAATATCGATATTGAAAAAAAAACTACATTTAAATCTTTTCAGAATTAGAAACCAAGTATCAAAAACAAAACTATTAAAAAAAGGGAACTGCAATCATGAATCACACCTGCAGGGCGGCTAGCACAGGCAGGAGACAAAAATTATATCCCCCTACTATATCCCCTGAATGGGGATATAATTAAAGTGTCCACCTACTAAAGCACTGGAACATGGAATAGCAGTAGTTTCCCGTTTATTATTACACATATTTGGATATTATTTACTCTTCTGTGCCAATACTCTGAAGAGTTGATAATGCTGTAAGAGAAGAATAATTTTTATTCTTTCCCAGGGAAGATAATTGTCTCCTGACCATGCTAGCCGTGCTGGTGGTAAGGATGCAGTTTGAGACGGTAACCGGCTCACCAGGGGTACATAAAACCCCCTACTAGACATCGTACCGGAACGCTGAATCACTTTGCGGCTTTTATACGGTGGAAACAAGCCACGGATGCAGCTTTCCAGCAGATCAGACCAGAGACAATTTAGAAATTCTGTATGAATGAATGAATACACTTTCATTGTAAACCACAGAGAAAATTCACAATAGAGCATTAAGGTAGAAGGTACAATTTGACGGCATTATCGCTATATAGCGATTTCTTCCACGCAACTAAAGGCGTAGGGGAGAATCGAACCATGGACCTCCCACTTGAAGCCATCACCGCTACGCCAGAGAGGACGTCAGAATTATGTAGGTAGATGTCACTTAAATTATGTTATGTGACAATTTCGCGTCGCACCGCCAACCGGCGGGCGTTCCGCGGGGTAACCGGAAATTTCTCGTTTAAGGTGGGAAAAAATCAATTACTGAGGTCTTGTTAGCGAATCGAGGCCGGCATTTATTGCTTGGTTCGTACGGTATACCTACCTGCGAGCGTTTTTGAGAGCTTAAGATGCTGAATTTAAAAATGAGGTTCAGACTACAATATGTAGAGTAAGTACTTACCTAAGTACTAACCTTAGTTAAAATATGAAGTTCTTCACAGCGGAGTCATTTTCAGGTGACACCTGCTAGTCCGTCTTCGAATTTAGATTTCAAAAAATTACTTTAAATACTTAGATACTATCAAGTGAAGTTTGCTTGATTTTTTTAGATGATAGCTAGTTTCGAACCTTCAATGATTAATTAATTTTAATTAATTTTAATATAATCAATGTCAATAATCTCATCGACCTTTTACCGGCCCACTACTGGGCACGGGTCTCCTCCCACAAAGAGGAGGTTTAGGCCCTAGTCCACCACGCTGGCCCAATGCGGAGTTTTATAAAGTGATCACACATGACGTCAGCTAAGTTGCAAGTTTAAATCTAATTGTTCACTAAGTATAGCATGAGCAAAAAGGTTATACGTATACAAATAGTATATACTTAGTTTTGGATAAAAATAAAAATAAACAATTCACCCGCAATTTTATACGCACACACATACACGTGCAACGCTAGTTCAAGTGTCAACGCTAATTTTAGTTATCATTTTTTTTAGATTAGTTTCATACGAAAATTTAAATAAGCATACCTATGTTATTTGAAATTAGTTTTATTATAATTCCGTGGTTGTCGGCGTTATTACAGACACATAACCTAGCACCTACGCCCAGTGGCGTGCACTGGGTTTCTTACCAGGGTATGCACACAGCGGATAAATTGCGTAAAACGGCAAAAATCCTCCTCCTATACGAGTTATACCTATATCAATTTTAGGGTAAGCAGTGCTTTTGTGCATGTATGAAGTGCGGCACTTTGTAGAACGTGTTCCTTTCAGGCCCTGAGAAGAATTTGCTTTGTTTATGGGCAATGGTTTGTCACTTACCCATCTAGTATGGCATTTGCTTGGTCCGACAATTATTACTTTAAAAAATCTACCCAACCTAAGTCATCAATTAATTTTATTCCCCTCGTAATTTAATGAATTCTTCTTCCGCATTTTAATTGCAATCGTAGTAGTGTTTCTGCTAGCTTTGTCCAGCAAAAAAAGTTTACCGTGGTTTGCTAACGTTACGCTCGAATAGATGGGCATATAGCACATTTTACATAAGGTAAGACTTGCGCTTGATACCATCATGTATTTTTTTTAAATAATATGTCAATAAATAAATATATTACGAAAATACACACGTCGCCATCTAGCCCTCAATGAAGCTTAGCTTGTGTTATGGGTACTAAGATGACTGAGGAATATTTGTATGAATAATATATATAAATACTTATAATATACAAATAAACGCCTAGACATTTTAAAAAATCATTTATTTCAAGTAGGCCAAGTTTATAAGCACTTTTAAAACGTCAAGTCTGTTGTTTGTAGTGACTCTACCACTGAAAAACATTCGTGTTCATCACACAAACATTTTTCAGTTGTGGGAATCGAACCCACGGCCTTGGACTCAGAAAACAGGCTCGCTGCCCACTGTGCAGTGTGATCTATATTAGTGTCATCTGCATATCGTCTGCTAAAGGTACAGAAGTCACTTGTGAAATTTGCTTTAACAATATGATTTCGTAGGTAATTTTGGATAGACCGATGCATAAGTTTAAATAATATGTTATAGCACATTTATTATGAATTTAATTTAATATTCATTAAGAAATTCTACAGTTATAACAGCTAATCTAACTGTTATAACTGATGAATTTCTAAGATATAGATAGAAAAATTTATGTTAAAATGTATGTGTAATCGTTATGTAGCGATAAGGCCACCAAATTGTAGTCTCTTGAAATGTATTTATATTTCTGTAACTACTTTTTTTTTCTATGGTGTACAATAAAAGTGTATTCGTTCATTCATTGTTGATGAAAGAGCAACTGAGTTTTTTGCCGGCTTCTTCTCGGTAGAATCTGCTTTGCGAACCGGTGGTAGAGTCACTAAAAACAGATAGACTTGACGTTTCAATAGCCCTTATGTTAGGCCTACTTGAAATAAATAAATTTCGAATTTGAACCCATGACCTTGTGATCTGTAATAGAACATCCATCGACCAACGAAGCAGTTGGTAAGGCTGCAGCTGGCTTGTCTATAAAATGCCTATTCACTCTTGTTTGGAATGAAGTTAGGTATTCCAGTCCTTGATTGCTTGGTGGGAAGCCTTATCTTACAGACAAAGATGTTCCGCCACGAGATTTAGCGTTCCGGTACGATGTCACGTAGAAACTGATTAAAATGACATACCATAACAGGTTTTTTTTTTTGCGATTCTCTGACGTGGATCTTCTTCATCACAATTATCTTTCTAACGAGTTGTATTTTGTAGAGATTTATTTTCACTATCTCATTAAAGCTTTGTTCAAAATTTTTATTAATAATAGCATTACATGTAATTTGAATAAAATAATGGATTTCATTAATATTTTTTTAACTATGTTTAACTATGTTTGATTATGTTGTTAATAAAAACGAATAGTTTTCAGTAAATTAGTTGAAAATTTAAATAATTGTTCATTAATCTATCTTCTATATACATAAAAGAGAAAGTGTGTGGGTATGTTCCGTATAGGCTCCGAAACGGCTGGAACGATTTGAATGAAACTTTCAGGGAATCTCCGGATTGACCTGGCGAGTAATCTTGTAAGTTTGGTGACGATCGGAGCACTCCTATTTTTGAACTGTCAAACTGTCAAATACAGCTTTTATTTACTATGATAATATTCTATTGTTGGGTGTACATGGGTGTAGATAATGATCTTCAACCGCTCGAGAAGAGAATAGAAGAGAATGAATACGGAGAGAAATAAATGATTTAATATATTATGAGACTTAAATTAAAAATTTAATGATGTAAGTTTGATGTTTAAATAAAATAAAGCAAAATCTAGCCCGGCGAAGCGGGCTGGGTACGCTAGTACTTAATAAAAGATCTAAAACATATTGTTTAATTTTGCTACCCTACTGCACTTTGGCAGTTCAGTTTTATGATATAGAGTAACAGAACACGTACAATATTTATGAACGTAAATTGTAGTATTCTTAATATATAATAAACTAGCTGTTGCCCGTGACTTCGTCTGCGTTTGTTTTTTTTTTTTTGATATGGCGTTCAATTTAGTTGTACTCGTAGCTCTAAAAAAAATTTAGTATTTAGTATAGCTAAGCCTTAAATGAGGGGTTTGCTGCCGTCCGCTGAGGCTGTCCACTGCCTGTCCTCTATCTCCAACCACATTCAGATCTACACAAAATTTGGCCAAAATTTAACACACACCTCTGTAGTACAAAAATAATTATTTCAATCGGTTATAATTTGTCGGAGTTATGGTGTAAAATCGTCAATCGTTTCAAGAATGTGTGTACAAAGTTTCATGAGGATCGGTTAATTAGTTTTTGCAGGTAAGCGTAACAAAAAAACTTACATTGACATTTATAATATTAGTAGGGATAGGGATAGGGATGTATATATATTTATGTAAAATGCGAATGAGAGCATATGATACAAGAACTGTACAAAGGAAAGCTTATCTCTACCCTTCGCTCCTGGCCGCGTGGTGATTATGTGCAAATTATAAAATTTGGCGAGGCCATCACTCCAGCTATGGACTCCGTAGGCTGAAGAGTTAAACTTTTACCATCCCCGTTACTGAGTTATGGCCGAGTAGTTACGCACACATAAATGTAATGATATGAAAATTTATTGTTTGCTATGTGGAGCGTAGAGAATCGACTCATTCGAATAGACAATGCCCCTCAGTAGAAACAAACCTACCTATATAATGTCTGCTAAGAAAACTTTATTAAAATAAGCTTACATATCACAAGCTCTTGTGAAGCGTACAAACTTTTTTTTTTTTTAATTTTTATATGGAGGGTTTTTCAATTCTGAACATACCACCCTCATCAGAGCTACTTACAGGATATTCATTACTGCCTACGCTTAATGGGTACTTATTTTATGTCACAAAGTTGTCTGGCCTCCTTAGATAATGGATGCGCCAAAACAGTGTTACATACCCCCAGTTCCCGCAAATCAAGATTAAAGTGAGCCCTGAACGAGTCTTTCTAATTCGTTTCGGACGCATTCCACCAAAATGTGATAAAATTCAAAAATTCAAAATTCAAAATTCATTTATTTCAAGTAGGCCTAATTAATAAGCACGTATGAAACGTCAAGTCTTTTTGTAGAGATTCTACCACCGGTTCGGAAGGCAGATTCCACTGAGAAGAGCCGGCAAGAAACTCAGCAGATTGCTCTTTTCCAACATCATTTTAAAGTTTAACAATCTTTAGAATTTTTCTGTTTTGTGAGAGATGAGAGCGGAGTGGCCTGCTTGCAAGCAGCCTTGTCGTTTAGGAATTCATCAATCGTGTAGTAAACTAGATAAACATCCTCGATAACATTGCACTCGGAGCACTTAGGCGACATGGATTTTCTCAGTAGGTGTGCAAATCAATTCAGGGGGATGTGCCCGGAGCAAAATCTTAAGGCGAATACAGTTGTGCCCCTCTTCTTACTGCTACTACTACAATCTACTGCGAACACCAACCCGTCTGGCCAGCGTGGTGATTATGACCAAAGCCCCCCCTTCGAAGACACCGTTAGCCCAGCAGTGGACTGTTATAAGCTTTGATGATTGTATAGTAAAATATTTATAAGTAAGTATGTAGTATTTATTATACTAAGTATGCTTCTAATGCCGTGTAAAAAGACAGTTCCCGCGTTATTTAAAACCAAAGCATAAACCCAATATAGGCGAAGTCGCGAAAACAGCAAGTAATTAATAATTATATACCTATATCATTCAACTTTCACATGCTCGAGACATATGGCGTATTAAATTTTGAGACCAGTTTTTTTGCAAACATCTGCACTTGAAAATGTATTACACAGATAAATAATATTAACTTTATCTTTAACTTAGTTGCAGCTTGCGTTCCTACCTACGTTAATAATTAATTATACTAGGCGCTCCACCGAATTTGTCTGAAAAGAATAACTTTTACGACGTCCCTAGCGCAGATGTCAACGTGATTTAAGTGGGAGGGCCTGAGTTCGATTACCAGCAGGGGAAATTTTATTTTATTATAAATTGCTTGGCCGATTAGCGCAGTTTGCAGCGACCCTGCTTTCTGAAACCAAGGCCGTGGGTTCGATTCCCACACCCGGAAAATGTTTGTGCGATGAGCATGAATGTTTTTCAGTGTCTTGGTGTCTATGTGTATATCTACGTATTTTTGTATATTATTCATAAAAATATTCAACAGCTATCTCAGTACCCATAACAAAAGCTACGCTTACTTTGGGACTAAATGGCGGTGTGTGTATTGTCGTAGTATATTTATTTTTTATAAAAATAAATATACTACGACAATACACACAACACACAATAAGAATAGAGCTTTAAATAAGAAGTACTTAGTTATTTTACATACACAAACAGATATTTAAATTGTATTTCTTTGTGTACCTATATATTTACTTTGGGGCTAGATGGCGATGTGTGTATTGTCGTAGTATATTAAAAAAAATATATTGATTATTACTACATTAACAACAAATTAAGGACTATTTCTGCAATCACAAGATAAGTAATCTCAAAGCGGTTATATTGTCAGTGGTCTGTTATAACTGGGTTTGCCACTTGCCAGATGTTCAGATAAACCGCGAAAGCTTCTTAATACGTATTGCCTAAGTAATAAATATTGTTCTCATATGATGTACGCATCAAAAGTGCCATCTATAGTCCTACTTGTACAAAGATATTTGTGACTTTGTCTTTGCCTAATTCATACCGACGTAGCTCAGGGAGTCGCAAAGCTGAAATAGCAATGGGCGGGCACATATCTCGGAGATCCGATAGACGATGGTCGATGGGGTCTCAAGGTACTGGAATGGCGACGGCACCGGTAAACGGAGCGTTTGTAGAACCCCCAACGAGATGGACAGATGACATTAAATGAGTCGCTGCGAGTCACTGGAAACAAAAGGCCCGGGACCGTGGATTTTAGAGCTTCCTGCACCTATATCCAGCATTGGACGTCAATCGGTTGGAGTGATGATGATGAAGTAACACAAGCTTTATTTTGCTTAAAGTATTTATTTGAAGGACTAAGCAGATGGCTAATCCTATGATAAGTAAAATAAGTAAAAAAAGCTCTATTCTATTTTATTTTTTATAAATATAAATATACTACGACAATGCACACACCGCCATCTAGCCCCAAAGTAAGCGTAGCTTATGTTATGGGTACTAAGACGACTGATGAATATTTTTATGAATAATATACATAAATACTCAGAATATACATATAAACACTCCGACACTGACAAACATTCATGCTCATCACACAAACATTTACCAGTTGTGGGATTCGAACCCACGGCCCTGGGCTTAGAAAGCAGGGTTGCTGCAAACTGCGCCAATCGGCTGTATAAGTGGCTAACCGTCTCCTATAAAAATGATCAACACCTCAAAGGGCATGCGAGGAAAATATCATACAAAGTACCGCCAAAATTTCAGCTCCCCAAAAACACAGCGGGGGTGCGTGTTTCAAATATATTTCGGATTGATCAAGCATCCCCTCTGAATTTTCCACGTGTTCTCGGTTAAAACCGATAAAATAACATTAACATAGCTGAATTGGCAAAGCACTGATACCTTCTCCTTCTTCTTCTGCTTGCGGCTCAGGTTCGGCTGGTCCCTGGTGTCACGTCGACCGGCTACGATCTATTGTGACGCCGCTGTCTAGATCTCCCAGCAAGCGCCCCCAGAAGGTCGCCTTCAGGAAAAGCAGCACTTTCCTTGCTCAAAGAAATTTAGCATCCTCTGGTTGCATTATGTGCTTCCCCAAAAGAGTGCTGCGTTTATGCATCAACGCGGGGCAGGAACAGATCAAATGCAGCGGCGTCTCCGCAGCCTCCTTACAGAGTCTACATAGATCTGTGTCCTGCAGCTTTAGGTTGAACATGTGTCTGTTAAGCCCACATTGCCCCGTAAGCGCTAGCACTAGGATGCATAGGTTTTTTCTGTTGAGTTCTAATGCCTCAGAAGCGGCCCTTTGCCACTGATACCTTAAAAAATAAAACTTCATAAAGCATGCCTTCTGAATTTGGACCGACCAGATGGAAAATAAACGCAGTTAAATTCACAAATATTTATATTATACAATACAAAAGTATTATACAATAGTACCTAGTTCTAGAATTTTTACATACCTATAGGTTGGTTGCTCAATAATAAGGTAATGTTGAGATAAAGAAAAAGTATTCAACATATAAATAAATAAATAAATATGCTACGACAATACACACATCGCTATCTAGCCCTATAGACCTGTTATGGGTACTAAGATAGCTGATGAATATTTTTAGGAATATAATAAACATAAATACTTATAATAAACAAACAAACACTCATGACCCAGACACAAAAATATCCATGTTCATACCCACTGCGCTTATCGGCTCTCAAAAAAAAAATGTAGCTAAAATTTATTTCATGTCTTTTGAATATTCCCCATCATGCTCTTCAAATTCCATTCGTCTAAGCCAACTTTCAAAACACTCTTGCAGCTTACTTTAGTTTTAATCCGACAGTTGAACAAGCAGCTGAATTGGCAAAGTACAAGAATCTGTAATTTTGGCATCTATATTTAACGACTTTAAAACTTTATAAAGCACCCCCAATGAATATTCCACGCCCTATCGGTCAAGACTGTTAAACGAAAATGAACGTAACTGTAACGGCAAAACACTGAAACTGAGCAGACTGTAACATTGGTCAAACTTTAAAAAGCACCCCTTCTGAATATCCCAAGGCCTCTCGGTCCAAACGAATGGGCAATACACTAAAACTAATTTTGGTATGAATTGAGAGAATTGTAACTATATAAGACCCTCCCACAAAATATCCCAAGGCCTATCAATGCAGAATTATCGACTGCTAAAAGAAAATAATCGTAGCTGAACTGACAAAGCACTAAAACCGTTATTTTGGTGCGTACGGTGTACCTAGTTATAGCCTTTAAAACTTTATAAAGTACCCCCCGTGAATATTACATGCCCTATCGGACAAGAATGTCACAAGAACATTGAACCTGAACGAGTCACCTTATCACAAATACAATGTAGGTATAACTCACCACTAATTAGATAATGGCAATAATAGCTCGGGGAATGAGTTGATGACGCAAATTAAATTGTTAGATAACTGTGTGAGTAAATTATTTGAGGGCCCAGTTAACCAGAATCGGCCTATTAACATCCCACTTAGCACGGTCTTCGGAAACGGAACGGAACTGGTGGGAGGCTTCGGCGGTGGCTAGTTACCAACCAAACAACAAAGACGTGCCGCTAAGGGATTTAGCGTTCCGGTACCTACGATTAATAAATAAATATACTACGACAATACACACATCGCCAACTAGTCCCAAAGTAAGCGTAGCTTGTGTTATGGGTACCAAGATGACTGGCGAATATTTTATGAATAATATACGTAAATACTTATTATTTAAAGATAAACACCCAAACACAGAAAAACATTCATGCTCATCACACAAAAAACATTTTAAAAATGTGGGAATCGAACTCACGGCCATGGACTCAGAAAGCAAGGTCGCTGTCAACTGTGCCATTCGGCTGTCCACGATGTCGCGTAGATGCCGATTTAATTGCCATACTCCTAAAAAAATTGCCCTTTACCACTTTAGATTGCATCAGCACTTAGATACCAGCAGGTGATTTTGCAGTCAAGGCTAACTTGTAGTGAAAAAAAAACCCACCACGCTGCTTAAATATGGGTTGGCGGGCGTAGGTAATTTTTTAATACTACACTACAGCTTAGCCCTTGGCGGCAATTTAAACTGGTAGTAAGGTATTTTGCTGTCTAAGATGGTAACTGGCGAATTGTTTTTACGCGGCATCGTGCTGGAAGGAAATTGCTTGTCATTTTGGTATGTGATCTTCCTGCGTTTATTATACGATGACCTCCGTGGCGCAGCGGTGAGCGCTGTCGATTTAAGTGGCAGGACACGGGTTCGATCCCCGGCAATTTATAATTTCTGAATTTTCACTGGTTTGGCTGGTTGGACGCTTCTGCCGTTCTCATTGTGGAAGGAGAGCCGTGCCCTTTAGTGGACCGGTAAAGGGTTCAAATGATGTTAATGACGATGACAAAAACTATCGGCAACTAAATTTTTTATCTCGTACGTGCAATGGTTTCAACAGCAAATATTGTGAGAAGGACATTTTTCACGTCAAAATTGTCACTTTTAGGAATACAATTATGGCAAAATAAGTGTTATAAGCTGTTAAAGTTTTTGTTTTTTTTTTTTTATTTAATTTTGTTGTATAATTTTCGCTTTGTACTTAATCCCTAAGCAGTTTTGGTTAATGTTATCGTTTATGAATAACTAAGTTGTGAAAACTTCATTGGTTTATGTGATAACAAAATACGGCACGAGGTACTCTTATGTGTAATAGTACCGTTAGTTTCCCTTAACTAAATAAATAAAATAAATGACCATCGAAGCGAAGAAATAACTAAATAAATAAAATAAATGACCATCTAAGACCGACTCTCATTATATATTGCTAAGAACACTCCCGACTAATTCACCTTTCAAAATAAGAAAACAAAAATCGAAATCGGTTCATCCGGGTTAATAAGAAACTTTAGCAATAAGAAAGCAAGTAAAATAAATAGCCTAATCAAAAACGAACCCAACGGGCGACGCGTCCGCGGCGGGGTGAACAGTCGTTGGGTCACCCGGTTCACTTTGAGGAGACAATGCCTCTGAGGGCGCGAAGACCTCAGAAGGTTAAAGGAGCAAGGGCGGTTGTGAACCTTCCACGTCTATGTAGACTTAGCTACAGCGATTTAGAGTTCCCAATGTCAAAATGTTAAGACGTCATAAGCCTAGCCTAGAGCGATGATAGTATATTGGTTTCATTTTATTTTATTTATTAAGGCCCAAATATTTACTTAGAAAATAGCATATTCACATATAATAACAAGCGATTTTGATATGCAACTATTGAGCCTGAAATAAATTCCACAGCATAAAATAAGTCGGTGTCAAGTAAAATGTAGAAAATTAAAGTCAAAGTCAAAAATATCCAAATTCAAAATTCATTTATTTCAAGTAGGCCTATAATATAAGCACTTTTGAAACGTCAAGTCTGTCTGTTTTAGTGACTCTACCACCGGTTCGGAAGGCAGATTCTAACGAAAAGAAGCCGGCAAGAAACTCAGCAGTTGCTCTTTTCCACCATCAACCAATCAATCAATCAATCAATTTTTTGATTTTGCTTGAATATGGTACATGCAACATGTTTACATAGATGTTAATTAAATTATATAAGTGTCACATATCCTGCCAAGATTGGCGTGCAAAAATTATTCGTTAATGATTATATCAATTTTCTACATTAAATAACAAGTCACATTTAAATAATTAATTAAAAGTGAAAACACAAAAAAAAGGAAATGAAAATATCAGATTTAATAAAAAAATAATACTTAATAAATAAACGGAATTCATGAATGTCAACAATTTACATTTCACAATATCTTTATTCAAGTGGGTCCATAGATGACTCTTATAATGCGTACATTACATGAGAAATGTGTACATGGTAGTTACTTTGTATATCATTGTAAAGTCAACATTTCAAAGTCAAATTTAAGAAATATATAAATTACACCATACAGATGCTCCTGCTTTTCGCAGAGTCAGTGGTGTGCACTTCATACATGCACAAAAGCGCTGGCTACCCTAACATTTTCATATAACTCGCTTCAAAGGGAGGATTATCACATTTTATGTGATTTTACTGCTTTATGGTCCAAATTCCTGTGCACGCCACTGCGCAGAGTATAGCAAATTAAGCTTAATTTTAATAACATATCCATGGAATTCAGCAAAGTAACGCCTGCTTCTATCCAATATTTGAGATAACATCTTCCTGTCGCACTCCTCGTTGGAATTGGATCGGCATCTTTGCAGTGACCTTAACACAGCGCAAGTTTCCACCGAATCAATCGCTTTCTTATAGTCCACAAACGCTAGGCAAAGCGGCTACTTTGCTTTTATATGTGAAGAATGTAACCGGCCGACCACATACAAACACTGCGGCAGTTTATAAAGAAGATCGACTTGTACATAATAAATTAAAATAAATAAATCCATGTCGCAAGTGTTATATATTCTGGGAACTTAATGTCAATGATTATGACGGCCCAGGCAGTCAATTATGCAAATAAATCTCTATTCTCGGTTCTCGGAGCCGCTGTGTTCCCATTTTGGCCGCTATTCGTCCATTAATAATTGAGTCATTTTATTAACCATTTCAGAACGAGCAGTGATAGCCTCGTGGTTAGAGCTTCCTAGGACTTCCTAAGTAGAACTAGGTAGGTAGTTCTAAAAAACTCTACTACTAACAATAAGTAACTACGAAAAAGTTGCAGGCCATCCCTGCAACTTCCCGCTAATTCCATACTTATTTTGTTCTTCGAGCTCAAAAGGCTGATAGGGATCGATCCGTAAAGCCGTTTAAAAGTTATTCTAAAAACCAGTTTTTCTAAAGTTTATTTTTGAGATTTCTCGGAATCTTTCGGTCCGAATCGATCTCTAAATTGTAGAAAATCTAAGTTTAGTGTAGCCCTCCGCCAATCGCGATCCAATCGATCAAGCGTTTCAAATGTTATGAGAGGTTTGGATACATACATACATACACACACACACACAAACACACACACACTCACGCACATACAAACACACACACACACACATACATACCACACACACACATACATGCATACAGACATGATGACACTATCGCGGGAATAGTCAGGAAAGCTTTCTAGGACCTTTTCTTAGCGGAAAGCTAAAAAGTGGTCAGCCGTCTCGGGACGCCTGGCCGAAGTGAAACATAGAAATTGTTTTGTTTAAGTTATATGCATACAATAACAGACTACAGGAGTTAGATGTAGCATATATTCTCTGAATGTGATGTTAAGAAGAGCATATTGTCAGTCTCTTCGAATGCAGTTGGTAGCGACGACGTTAGCCGTAATATGATTATTCCTCTCATAAGTATTATTTCGCCTATTATCACTCACATTTTAAATGAGTCCATCTCTTCTTGCAAGTTTCCTGAAGCTTGGAAGAGTGCGCATGTTGTTCCTCTCCCTAAAAAGGCTAATCCTACTAAGTTCTGCGATTTCCGTCCTATCTCTATCTTACCGTTTCTTTCTAAAGTCCTTGAAAAACTTACTTACCAACAACTAAACCTTTTCCTTAATAGGCAGTGCTTACTTAATCCTCTCCAATCTGGTTTCCGTTCCGGTCATAGTACGGCTACTGCTCTGATGAAAGTTACTGACGACATTCGTTGGGGCATGGATAATAAACAACTAACTGTGTTGACCTTGCTGGATTTTAGCAATGCTTTTAACACTGTAGATTTCGATGTACTGTTGGCTATTTTACGTTCTCTTAACATATCTCCATCTGTGATTGACTGGTTTCGTAGTTACCTTCAGGGACGTCGGCAGCGTATTCGCGTTGAAGAGACTTATTCATCTTGGTGTGATATCTCTGCCGGCGTGCCTCAAGGGGGCGTGTTGTCACCATTACTCTTTTCTGTTTTCATTAATTCTATTACTCAAAAACTCTCTTCTCTCTATCACATGTATGCGGATGATGTTCAAATTTATACTCAAACATCTCTTGAGAATCTTCCGACAGCCGTTTCAAGGATGAATAAAGATTTAAGTGTTATCCTGGAATGGAGTAGATCCTATGGCCTCACTGTAAACCCTAAAAAATCTCAGGTGATTATTATCGGTAGTCGGAACCTAATCTCAAGAGTTGACTGGTTTTCCTTGCCGCCCATAGAATTCAATAGCTTCATAGTTCCGTACTCTGACAGCGTTAGAAATCTGGGTGTAACTATGGATTCCACCCTAAGTTGGACTAATCACTTAAAGGAAGTCAGCAGGAAAACTTTTGCATCTCTTGGTTCTTTGCGTCGCCTTCAATATTTCCTTCCGATTCCTACCAAGATTATGTTAGCACAGACTCTCCTTCTTCCTATTCTGGATTACGCTGACGCAAGCTTTGTTAACCTAACTGACGATCAGTTAAATAAACTTGAGAGACTTCAAAACATTAGCATTCGGTTCATATTTGGGTTACGTAAATATGACCATGTATCACAATTTCGCTCTCGTCTCAAGTGGTTACCTATTCGACTTCGCCGGAATTTGCACATTCTTTCTATTCTCTACTGTGTGTTGTTTTTTCCTTCTTCTCCACCTTATTTAAAGGAAAAATTTGAATTCGTTGGTCGCCCTGGTGAAGTTCTCCGTACTGCAAGGAAATTGATCTTAAGGGTGCCTTCACATAATTCATCTTTCTTCCACCGATCTTTCACTGTTCAGGCTGTTAAGCTTTGGAATGCCTTGCCTCTTAAAATCCGAGAGGCACAGTCTATTACCATTTTTAAAAAACTTGTCAAAGATCATTTTCTGTCTGCATCTGCGGATCTTTAACTTGCCTATTCCCTTCTGTTTTATTTGTGGTTTGACAATATTGTATATATTTATTTATTATTGATATTAATTATATAGGTATATATTAATTATTATCACTATCTATATATTTTATTGTAAGTTTGTTATATGTACATATTATATTTGTATATATAGGTTTATGCATGTTTATTTGCAACACAGTACAGTTAAATGCACCACCTACCTCTCTTCTTGTGCTGTTTTTAGCGCCTTTGGTTGCCTGGAAGAGATCGCTATGTAGCGATAAGGCCGCCAAATTGTATACCTTTTGTTAAATTTTTACTGTTAATTTGTTATGTTTATGTGGTGTACAATAAAAGTGTATTCATTCATTCATTCATTCATTCATTCATTCATTCATTCATATACTGAATAGATAAGGCAATACAATCATAGTGTGATTTGACTTTCTTTGCAGGAGGCTGTACAATTTCACTTCACTTCACTTCCTTAATTATTGCTGTCAGACATATTTTATTGTTATAAATATTTTTATAAGTAAAACACAGGTTATCCTCACATGTGTAACGTGGTAAACAATACTGTGTACACAATACACACTATTTGATTATTTATTTATCAGGAAGCCAACGTGGAAGGAACCTATCTTAATTGGACACATTTCACAATTGTGTTATAATGTTGTACACTCCACTTAAAGGCTAACTCAGCATGCATAACACAAAAAACACTCTACGTATGGACTACGTTTAGTACATACCAGCGTACCCGCGCGACTTCGTCCGCGAATGAGTCGTCTTAAAAAAATAGTGTTATGTTGTCGCGGACTGTTTTATAGAACTTTAAGGAAACAACAATTCCGACAATTCCGATATACTTACTACATACTTCCGTCATTCCTGGAGAAATATCTACTTATTGTTTATAGGGATAAAAAGTATCCTATATGTTGACCCGATACATTAGCTACCACTTTACCAAATTTTATTTAAATCCTTTCAGTAGTTTTCACGTGATGCCCGGACAGACAAACAGACTGACAAATATAAAATAAAAATCTGTTTTGGACTCAGTATCGATTATAAAGCATCCCCCGGTCAAATTTTTTAAAATATATTAAATGTATAGAAATCTTCCAGTTATAGTTTTATTATAATCTATATTATAGTGTGGCGATGCGTCGCCACGGCCTGTATCACCACGCCAACAATCAGGTTTACCCTCGTCTATAGGTGTTTCACATCAAAATAATTAATAATACATAGAGGTGAACATTTTGTTTGGAGTTCTTTCGATTTTGTTAACGGTTTTTTTTAAAATGCCGTGGGAAGAGTTGGATATTCTGGGATTAAAAGTAGCTTCTGAATGTTACACTCCTTCCTTTCAACTAAGTCAATGCCAAAAATCAAGTTAATTGGTTGCTTACTTAGGGCGTGAAGGAAGCACAAACGAACATACACACTTTCGCATTTATATTATTAGTAAGCGTTTAGGAACAGTGGGCGCTTATGGGGGCATTCAACTCGAATGGCCTCATTAAAACTAATTAGCAACAATTATTCATTTTTTCGAAAATTTACTCAATGAAAAAACTTTAACACTTGACGCATCGTTAGAAGGTTGCTTGTTCTCGGTGTTCTGCATTATACCTCGCGAAGTGTTTTTTATGAAAATTAAGATTAATTTGCTATACTCCGCGAAAACAAGAGAATCTGTATGGTGTCATTTATAATAACTCTACACCAAACAGATCTACGGCAATGTACTCTCTACGCACGTTTCGATCCGAAAACGGAGCATTCTCATGAGAATGCCCTTTTAACGATTTGTTAAGTCTTATCAATTGTTAAGACTTAACAAATTGTTAGGTTTTATTAATCATCATTATTTCTACTATACTTTAGAAGCTACGAGGGTTAACATAGATACGCTATAGTTCTATGGGAATAAAGAATCAAAGCTTTATATATAGCATCGCTGTATACTTATAGGTATCGCTGGTTTGACAGCGAAAAAATAAGATGGTCAGTTGATCTTCGTTGTCTCCACGCGAATTAATCAATAATGATTCATAGACGTGGTCCATATCAAAACTTAATTGCTTCTTAAAATTAATAACGTCGTTACCTTATCACTTTGCTCCCATTAGACTAACCAGATTAAGCTAATTTTAGGAAAGATAACTCTCTTGAACTCTAAACGGCTGTTATGTCATAAATATATCTCTAAATGATACCTATTGTTATTACATTGTTAGCGAATTCAATTTATCACCACAGCAGCATGGACAGGGGCCATATTTCTCCCCGGGGAAAGGACAACATTTTAACTTCTCCCAGTTTTATCAACTCTCCGAAAATTGCACCACGTGTGGAAATATTCTAAGGGTATTAAATAAACGGAAGTACCAACACTTCTCCTATTCCCTGTTACCGTGATTTAGCAAACTTTATCTCTTGTCTAGGGATATCATTTTTATCTTCAATTTAATATATTACCTAACTAAAATAAAGTGGATAATGTATTCTATCTCATTATCTGGCCTTCTAAACGTGTTTTTGAGTTTGTTTCTTTATCGTTACGCGTTATCGTTTCATCGTGTAAATTACAACCATTCTTCAAAAAGTTATTTTTGTAATCAGTCATCTGAGATGTTTTTTTGAATCTCTTTCGTTGATTTTACACGAATCAATGATCGAAAAAATGAGGCATGAGTAAGCCGTAGTAGACTTGAGCCAGGTGGCGAAGCCTGAAGACGCGAGGTGGTTCACGCGAGGAGTCTGCAATCATTCACCGGCCACCGATGCTGAATGTCACGTCGCGGGGAGGCGACGCGAGGCGCCGAGGGCGTCGCGGCGGGCGGCGCGGTGCCGGCGGCCGCGGGGGCAGGGGGGGCGCCAGATTCGCGAGGAGGCTTCCGCGGGCGGGTCAGTGACCTCGGGAGGGCGGCGGGGCGCGGGCGGGCGGCGACGGGCGCGCCAATGTCAGGGCCGGTGCAGCGGTCAGCTGACGTCTGGCGGCGCGCGGGGGTCGTGTCGCCGGCTTCGAGGTGCAGTCGGGTCTCGCGCTCCGCCGGAGTCGCACGCCTCTCCAAAACGCGCCGTGCTATAAATAGGAGCGGGCGGTGTCGCCGCGCGCTACTCCGGAACCGGGGCTGTTCTCTACGAGTCAGGTACCTGAAGTAGCGCGCGGTGCCTTCGCTCGCATCGTCGGCGCCGGATTGCGGGAAGCAAGAAGATTAGTGGCCGCCGCACGCCCATTGTACTTCATCAGGTGCTCTGGTGATAATGGTTCCAGGCGCTTGTTGGAGTACACTTACCGTGTTGGCGGTTTTCGTCGTGAGAAGCCGGTTGCGGCACGTGGCGCGGCGAGCGCGTGGCAGCGGAGCGGCGCCGGGCGCAAGGTAAGCCGTGGGCTGTGGGCGAGGAGACAAAGAGGCGCATGAGTCACGCGCTGATCACGCCGGTTGATGACCGCCGCACACCCCTCCCTTGCTGCACCCTGGCGCTCAGAATTCGCACAGAGGCCTACACGAATCGCATTGGTCATCGAACTCCTGCCGAAAGACTGAACAAAGGCGGATCAAACTGGTTTTCGTATTTTTCGTTGGCGACCGGCCGCCGCCGGCGCCGTTTTCCTGTACGAATCCTATAAGCCTATGCGCGCATGCTGTGGTTGCGATTATCAGCCGTGTCGCTCGAAGGTCCTTTAAAAGTGAAATCGGAGGTGTTCAAGGTTTTTGCGTCTAGACGATAATCGTCAGTGGCAGAGTTTGACGGTGTGTTGTCCGTTGAGATGTCAGGAGAAGGTCCAAGAACAAGTTTATTTATAAAAACGAGTGTAAAATGATTAGTATTATAATGGTATTTTTTGTTGAACGGGCGAATTGAGTAGAAGCGTCATTTCCGACGCTCTGATAAAGTTTTACTTGCCGTATATATCACTTGTTCTGGATAGCCATCGCTATCGACAAGTATGCAGCGATAAGTGTCAATTTCAATCATGGTAGACTTTATAGCCATTTCGTAAAGGCAAAAATGCCTTAAAATGTATGAAAAACGAAATGCATAGAAGACTTCCAATGTGATCAGCCAATAAAAGCAGAAGTCTTGGTTGGATGAGTCACTGGAATGCGTCTAATTGTTGAAGTGATCGCTGAGAATGCTTCGTGTTAGATTTCAAATTAAAGTGAAACTCTGACAACAATAAGTTTACTATCTCTATTTTTCACTTTAAAATCATTATTAAATAGCTCGTTGCACTATTTTTCATGTAATTCAAATAATTGGATGGATCGGACATGTGGCTTCTTATTTTATATGTTTCATTCTATTAAAGGATGTGAAATTTATACGAGGTTTAATCCATTATCTATCTTTACATTTACTTTTTAATTTTGCATAGATTGTCTTAAATTGTGGAAGATCAGAATTATAACGTGTTCATTACATTATTCAATTTCATCGTATTTACTTGATGACCTGACCGATTGAAATCAACTAACTTATCCGTTTGTACTTTCCGATTGTTATTGACAACGATCCTTATATCCACAGCTCTTCCCCGAATTTATCTGTCATGTATCTATTAACTTTATCTCGTCATATTCTATGGCAATTCAAAATAATGATTTTTTTTTGTTACATTTGTTTCCTTGCTCCAGCAGCTTCTTGGAAAATCCTATCGATCGATTAAATGATCTTTATCTCATCAATTAAAGAAACTTGATCTTTGAGAACATTCTAATAAGATTTAAAATTAATTTGTGTTTGCAAACAAACGACCTTAGAAACAAACATGTTATATATATAAAAAAAACTGTTGTTTTATATGAATATGATAAAAATGACACAAACATTTATCAACGGTAAACGTTTCGTTATGTGCAATTTTACGAGTAAGTTCGGATCAGAATACTTGATTTCATAATTAGGAACAGTAGGCACCCAGTATTTGCCAAAATATTTCTGTGAAAAAATTCTTGTGACAAAATAGAAACAGAAACCTAGAAATCGGCGCAATTTAATATGAAATCAGTGGGAGAAAATAGGGTATTTTCTCCCACTGATTTCTGGGTAAAAATTAGCATGAAAATCCTGAGCATAAGTCGAAATGCTGAAATGTATGTTGCCCCAGACTAAACGATACATTTCAACAATTATCTCTGTCACATTGATCTATTTTGTGAGGCAAAACGGTTGCCATGTTCTTATCTTTTGTTTTTTGGATGCCTTCGCCGTGACTTTGTGTTATTTTTGTTTTCTCAGACTGACCAATAGCGTCACTCGGTTTGCCCAACGTTTTATTCTCTTTGCCCTCAATGCATTAGCAATGTGGTCCAGGAGCTGGTAAATTGTTTGCCAAAGTATTTAATCGTTTTAATTTTAGCATATTCTTGGAGTGTGAATAGGATCTTCTTGTTATTCTAGAACAGATTCGTTTTCGCAAATCAGTCTTTGTCCAAAAAACTAAGAACTACCAAAATTGTAACTATTTCTTTCAAATCAATTGCTAAGAAATAACTTAGCTTATTATTAATTTACATCAGGAGCAGTTCTCAAGCACATGCAATAACCATTTTTGACTTTGACCAACGTATCAACATTGCTATCTTGACAAAGACACACCGACCTGGATATTTTTTTACACAACTCCCGTTTCTCCATAAACACATTATTCATACGTTTAAATTTTATATTAACAAATTAACTAAATAATGTGTTCACCAACTCTTCTGAATACCATGTTGAGTCACTGAGTGAATGGGTTTTTGCATTAAGATTTCTAATATCGCCTTACAGACCGACCTTGTGGGTCTACGGTGAGAATAAAAGGTACTGAGAAATTTCAACTTCAAAATACTTCTGGGAATATGATGAAATCGATTTGACGCCATACTTCTAGTTTCTTTTTAGTGATATTTCGAGAGTTTTCTATTCGCCCGTTCAGCTACTACAGGTCTACAGGTCTTTTTAGGGATTTCCATACTCCAGGAAAGCTATCAAACTCTTTACCAAGTGGAGGGTCTACCAACACTGGGAGTTTCCTGTTCAGTCAGGGTCAGAACAAATCATACTCCAAAACACTCACTGCCATACTGCCACATCACTGAATGATTGCACGTTATTATTATTTTATACTTATTCCTACAGACGTCGCAACCCAGCGGACTATTTTATATAATTCTAAGTAAACATAACCTGATGAAAACCCTCGAAACATCCAGTCGTCTTGTAAGATATTTTTTGCTCTGTGCAAAGAGGATATAAGGTACAAAGAGGAAGCAATAAAAAATAAAAAAGACGGTCACAAGGGAGAAACAATAACAGATTACTTTTTCCCCTTATATCAGGTAACTGGAGTAGGATTTTGAAATCTAAATTCATAGATCATATAGGTTATTGTGCGATAGTAAAAATGCTGAATTTAAACAAATAATTGGACCATCGTCGCTAACACTAATCCTTCTCCGCGTCATTTCGCAATCGACTCACTTGAAGAACTAGGAAATATGAGACAACACTTTCCTATGTCTCAGTATATTTTTGTCACAATTAATATGAGTAATCGGATGTATGTACTTGCTCACGTATGGTTAAATCGGTTTATGACTAAGGAGTAAGGACCCTGGTAGGTTTGGCATTTAAGAACCAAAACGGGATGTTATTATTGTAGGTTTTTTTTTTAGTATTACTATTTCAAGTTTTCGTTTCACTCGCAAAGTTTCATTTCTTTTAATCTACTACTTTTCTCACTAAATATCTCAGTCTGCTCAAATCAGCGAAGTTTTTTTTAGAGCCTACATGGCAAAGTTCTTGTTCACTTCGATTCCACTTAAGACTTGACCCAGTGGCCCGCTATTTTGGCAGAAGCTCCGCATATAACGTCTCCTAATCGAAAAGCATGCAAGGACGTGACTTCCACGTGCAAAAGGTTTTAGGCACCAAAACTATTAAGATTGCTATCTTAAATTATTATAATAAGAAAGAATCTACGAGTTCGATGGCCAGTGACTTTTTGTTAGGCTTTTAGTGCAATTAACATAATTATAATTGTTTAGAGTTCCGTATACAAACATTAGAGAGCCATGTTTATAAATTACAAATTCATATAAATATTTCGAAAGAGACAGGATTTGAACCTACGACTCTCTTGCCACAACCTAAGATTCTTTTAAAATTAAAATTATTACATTTTATAAATACTCAAACTATATGTAAAAGTATTTTAATAAAAATTATAAAATGAGAGAATCATTTTTGTGTCTGTCTATGACATACCTACCATTTGATAGAGTTGGAAAATCGAAATTTAGCACAGTTCAAATAATTGCAAAAATGTTCTCATGCAAATTTGAAAACAGATATTCTCGTTCAGCTAACTGAATGTGTGTTTATTAGATAACATTTACAATAAGCTTTTTATTGCTTGAGAGAGAAAAAATCGCAAGAAAAATATTTTAATAAATATGTAAATAAGTATGAATAAAGAAAAAAGTTAAAGCGTATTCATCCTTTAAAAAGGAATCAATACTCGTTATTTCTGTTACAGTTTATAAACAAGAGAATCGCACGTTTAATTTTTTTTTAGTATTGTTTGTACCACGGAACTCTACCTTACGCGTGTTCCGGCACGCACTTATTTTTGTTATTAATGATTTCTATTATGAAACCGACGTGTAAACTGTATAAATTTGCTAATATAAGAAAATGTATGGTATTTACATAAATGATTGTATTTCATTTGGTTTAGTTTGGTGTTAATATTGTCATTTGAAAGTTTTTGCCATTCATTGTCATTGACTTTTGCCACGTGGAAAACCTTGTGTAATTAACGTGTGTTTTACTGTCTATTTCTAACATGGAGGCTTATTATCATCGCTTAAAGCAGTACAATTTTTAAATAACGGTTTCTGTGACGTATTAAACATAGGATCGTAAATCAAAAACGCCAAAACAATATTAATATAATATTGCTGTAAGCGATCGAAGTAAATCCCAGATGTTTAAAATTTTAATTATTTAATGTATAACATTGTATGTATTTCAGTACTAAATATCATAAACAATGAGGAAGGTTTATTCGAATCTTCTTAATTTTGTATGACATTTAGTAGACAACCTACCACCAGCTTGGAGATAATAGTTGCATTACCCTTCAGGTGTACCCCTAGAGGGTCTTCTATGTCATGAAAAACGTTCAGTCAAGGTCGTGTTTGTGCTCGAGATCTATTGTTCGAAGTGCCAACGTCAGCGGTCAGATTTACTTTTCAAATTTAAGCCTATGCAAACATTTTATAAACGCTTATCGTTACACTGCACTAAAACAATCGAAACTAAACAGTGTTTGTGAAGAAGACTTTAGAAGGGCTGTACACATAATGGAAGTTTCTGATTCTTCTGCTATAAAAACTCTTCTCTCGATGACAGAAAAAGAAGAAGAAGAAGAACGGCAGAGGAATTTAGTGAATAGTTACCAGAGGAATCGAAATTGGCTTATGTGGGAAAGAAAGTTCTCGATGGTGGAGTAATATGGTAGAATGATTTTCTCCATCAATGTACCTTCGTTTTTCTATTACTAATATTACAAAGAGGAAAAAATTTTTTGTTTCTTTGTTTACACCCAATACGCTCCGAAAGTACTCAACCAATTTTAACCATCGCCAAAAGAAAGCAAAACTTTCACAAATTAACATTGACTATAATTATTTTCAAAAAAATTGGGGAACCTTAAGAAAATGGCTATAATACCAACTAACCCAAAGTAACAAAATTTTGCCTATAAAATTCATTACTTTGCGTGCGCTGAAATATTTACTGATGATGCATAAAAATTATGTCAAACATAATTTAAGTACTCATTATTACTTACAAAAAAGTCCCTGAGGAGATATGTCTAACTTTCATAGTTAAGTAGTAATAACAGCTTTTGTGATCTAAAATTTTCTAACACATCATCATCATCTCAATAAAAGTAAGTTATAGTATTAATTCTTATTCAACTAAATGGTTTTATCATCAAGGACATTTGTGAAGTATAAAACTTTTTAATTCATTCCAATCGGACTTTTAACGTAGAAATTATCGCGAGTGTAAAAAATGTAAGGACACCTTAACTAAACAGTTATTTTTAGAGATACACTTAATTGAAAAAGTTCTTTTTAGTTCTTGCAAGAATACACATCTGAAATTTAAATTTATGTCCATTAAAATATAACAAAATTTATAAAGAAAAATATAACCTAAAATAAACTATTTAAAACTAAATAAAATCTAAAACTTCGAAACCACCGCAGCGAGTTCCTAAGATGCTGGTAGCATGGCTCCTTTAGATGGCCAAACTAATTCATTGGCCAAGGTAACTGCCCGGTCTCTTTTGGATGGCATTTGGTCTAAAAGTGTGTCAAAGGTTTTTTTGCAAATAATGTCATACCTTGGAGGCTGGGAAGGTCACTTGTGTGGGATGCAACTTGTGTCGATACTCTAGCTGCATACGTACATATTCGCTATGGTAACCTAACCGAATCGTCCGGGAGTTATACAACGGGTTCCCCGGGCGTCCAACAAAGCCGTCAAGAGGGGCATGCCGTGATTGTGTTTAACCTCCGTCCTATCCACTGGTCGGAGGTAGCAAGAAAGCTTTTCCACCAAAAAAAAAATGGTAACTTAACTGAATGGATTGGTCCCAAAATAGTGCTTTCCTTTTCAAGGGATACAGAGTGAAAATGGCAGTAATTCTTTTAGAACTTGCCAATTTAGTTTTACTATTCTAACTAATATAATAAATGCGAAATTGTGTTTGTTTGTTGGTTTTTGTGTTTTTCTATTATTTGCTCCTTCCTTAACGCCCTGATTAAGCAGCTAATAAACTTTATTTTGGCCTAGAGTTAGTTGAAGGAACGGAGAATGATAGGCTTTATCTGAGAAAAACAAACGGTTATCACGGGATAGGTAAAAATTATAATAATAAACCGTAATAAACGCTGACGAAAAACGCAGGCATCAGGCAGGCATTATTTATAACTTAATAATATTAGATACGTAATTTATATATTAAGTAACTTATATCCGTTTTCACTAACGACGATCAAAGCAATGCCTTAATAAGTAACGGTTAATCAAAGAAGATTTCTAGGCATACATTTCTAGGCACACCAATAGGTTATATGAGTTGCTTAGTGGAAATCCACTAAGCAACTCATATAACCTAACTTGTCTATGATTCTAACCAAAAGGTGTGGTTTTTTATGTTTGTATTATCGTATTTTTAATTTTTTGTATGGATTTAAAGTTATTAAAAACCGAATTTGTACTTTTTTCACCTGTCAAGAGGCAATTTACAAGGTCCCTAAACATTACGCACCGCTAAATCGGTCTCGTAATTTAAGATGGCACCTAACGTCTTCAGTTAACATGTAATATCTGTTGAAACGTTTTTTTTCCCTACGCATCACCCGAATCATTAAATAGGCTAATTTCCACTTTCACTAGTAAAGCTGATTGGTCACAGCCTGAATTATATTGATATCAGATTAGTAAACTCTATATTTATGCAACTTGAGCTCAATTCGACTTCCACAAATAAAGATGCGTAGGAGTCAAGGTCACATTCCCAGACAGGCTCTCGACTGGGCCCCATGAAGGCAACGCAAAAGGGTTAGGACAACAAAAATGTATAAAAAGGGTAACAGACAAACGGACATACACACACACACAAATACATATGTGCGGATATATGTGGATATTTAGCAGCATTAAAAAATGCGAGACGATGTTTAAAAAAGTAGCTTACATGTATGTGTAGAGATGTAACACATTAATTTTTTTCTTGAGTTCCACTAATTTTCGGGTGAGCACTTAACATAACACTTCTATAAAGAATACCTAATAACGTTAGTTGCCAATCGTAACGATTTGATGCTCGCAACCTTGGTTGGCAACTGTGGTTACTCAGTATTCAGTTTATTTCATAGAAACTTCCAATGGTAGAGACCTTAATTTCATATTTACCGTAATACAGAATAATTTAGAATTGTATAGTGTCGGTTTCATTACACATACTTGATAACTAGTTCTAATGTCAAAAGCTTTTTTTTATGCCTACATATAATATATATAATTATTGCCTATGCTAAAAGAGAAAGGACCATGATATTATTAACTAATTTAACAATAACTCACACACAGACATGTGTAAATGTGTCGTCGTTATAATTATTTAGGGTTGCACTTTTTATATGATAATTTAACATGACTTCATATCTCTTATTGGAATATAAGTGATACTTTTTATGGTATTTAATTACTCCTTTTCCAAATCAAGAATAAATTTACGTTATGAGTAGAGAGAATTAGAGACCGGCGCTTATGAATGCCAGAATCATAAAATCTTAATTAGTCTAGCGCCAAGATGGCCCAGTGATATCACTTATCAGTCTCAATAATCTTTATGCAGCGGCCTAAAATAAACTAGCAACAGTCATGATGTCTTTTTAATAGACCTCTTAGATCAATTACTGCTGAAATCCGTGGAAGTAGTTACCTTCCGATATTTAAGAGTCGTCTGAAGGACTACTACCTCTCTTTGAGTGATGAAATTTGAAGTAGGTTCTTTATATTCTTTTTTTTTAACTGTGTGTTAAAATCTATATATAAATATATAACAAACATAATATTATATATATTATGTTTGTTATATATTTATATATATTATGTATATTTTCTATTTATATATCATGTATATTTTATATATTACGTATATTTATTTAAATTATATATGTATTTGTATCTTTACATTTTGCTATTTATGTATTTCTATCAACACTCTTGGCACTATCCCGTTCTCTTGCTGTAAGTCCTACCTACAAAGGTTGCCTGTAAGAGATTGCTTGCAGCAATAAGGCCGCCTTTGCATGTCTACATTGTGTACTGTATACTCCTTACTGTTTCTTTTCCTGTATGTTATACGTGCAATAAAGTGTTTCTTCTTCTTCTTCAATTACGTATAAGGTGAAAAACGGACAGTGGATTTCCGGATACCGTATACCCGGGTAATTGATGAGTAGTCACGACATAAGCAAAGAAGCTTCATCCTGCAACCAATATTTTAGATCAATTACGTGAAATGAGGTTAGTCAGTCTGCAGATGAAACGGATGGTAGTTTGCCGGATACCGAATACCCGGATATTCCACGAGTAGTCACGACATAAGCATATCGTTCTATCATTAAACCTTTTAGACCAATTACGTATATTTAGGATAGTTACTGTTAGCTTCATCTAGTAATAAATATTTTAGAACAATTACGTGAAATGGGGTCAGTCAGTCTGCAGATGAAACGGATAGAAGTTTGGCCGGATACTATACCCGGATATTCGACGAGTAGTCACGACATTAAAAGCATAAGCATAAGGCATGAGTATAAAGCTACATAATAATTTAATCAACCTTTTAGATCAATTACGTATGATTAAGATAGTTACGCCGGTAGTTTGGCCGGAAACCGACGATTCCCGGGCGTTTTTCCGGACTAAATATAAGGCTTCTAAATATATGATATGGCAAGTTAAGTCAGGACAGGTACAGTGGTTTAGCCGAACATAGGCAACAAACAAATAAACACGGTCTGAAGGACATAATTGCCCTAAAATTGATGGGCACAGGGCGGCATGTGCTCCTAGCATGTCCTATCAAGTGTTGGTCTGTTTATAGGCGATTGCTTTCCACTTACCATCTGGTGGGCCATCTGCTTGGTCCGTCAATGAATATTTAAAAAAAAAACACACTTTCGCATTTCAACTTATCTGTGACAATGATTTGTTATTCTTTAAATCTCGGTAAAGCATCCAGGTTTTCTTTAAATATCATTCTTTACGTACGCATGAATTCACAGCTAAAACGATACTGGCGTAATTTTCCGCACTAAGATCACTAAGACGAAAATGGGATACTTTATCTTATACTTACTTACTTTATTTACTTTATCTTTATCTTACTTTATACTTTTTTTTAATTATTTTATCCCGTGAAAAGTAATATTTAAGCGGGATTAAAAAGAACCGTATAAAAGCTAGTTAATTAGCTAGCGAATATAAATCATCTTGCCATGATTTTTTCTTTCAAGATATTAATTACTGAATAATGAAGTAAATAAATAAATTGAAAACGCTTGCATTGCTGGAGATCGCTCGGCACGGTAGATTTCTAGTGTTGTCATGCGTGAAACACTGCATGCCTCTCAGTTTTAATATTCTACCCAATGTGTTTTAGGTATCCATAGCTTAACTCATATGTTTGTGTTTATTTATTTTAACGATTAACAGTTTATTTATTTTATGCGTTAACAGTTTTAAAATCAATGTTAGTCCAATGCAGTAGGTTTAGAAAACTATAGTGAAATACTTATCATAGAAGGGGTTGAACATATTTGCTTGCCTGTTAATCCACCATTTTTGTTTCAAAATAGCGGCCACACCTAAATCTTAGGTATAGTAATCCATATTACTAGATAAATGTCATGTCTTTAAATCATTGTCTGTTCAAAACAGGGCGCGAGAGAAATGTCTACCGCGATGACAAAGCGCATATCGGCAGACTTGACATGCACTTTAAGACATTCCCGAAAATTCTTAGACATGCTGTAAACCTAAACCGTTCAAGTAAGTTATTCTTAAAACGCACATAACCACGAAACAGGACCAAACCTAGACCCCCTGCACGGCTAGCAGGGGCAGGAGACAATTATCTCCCCGGGGAGAGGATAAAATTTTATTTTCTTCTACAGCTTTATCAACTCTCAGAGCACTGACGCACAAGCGAAAATACTTATCCACATAATGTATGTGTAATAATAAACGGGAGTAAACTTCTCCTATTCCCTGTTCCCGTGCTTTAGCAGGTGGACAAGTTAATTATATACCTTGTCAGGGGACAAAAACTATATCCCCTGATTATACAGGGGATATAATTTTTGTCTCCGGCCTGTGCTAGCCCTGCTGGAAGGGAGGCCAAAGTCTCAACCACAGCTGATGTCTTCATTTTACCTAAGCTTTTTATTTGTTTACTCCATAACCTGCAATACCAAGGACCCAATGTATTAAAACTATTTATGGATAACTAAACTAGAGCTATTATGTTCCATTCAATTGAAATAAGATTTTTAATACCTAATTGAGCTGGAGCTCGAGTGAATTGTACGTGCTCAAAATGAAGCATGTCTACCGTCTAGACATAAATTAGAATAATATGGCTTTTTGAAATATTTTTTTTATCGGAATCTGATTTAAATATTCAAAGATCAAATCAATACAATTTAGGGTGGGCTGTCCCGTTTGCGTCCGAGTAGGCTGGAGTTTTCAAGTTTAAAAAGGCAAAAATATAAAAAAAACAAAATTGATGCTTCTATTTCTTTTTACGATTTGCACTTTTTCAATAGTTGCTTGCATACCACAAGGCTCATGATACCTGTTACATGAATCGTAAACAATAGTGCCTGTCATAAAAATTGGCAAGAATTACGATAAATTGTGTCAACGGTCACTTCATCAGATACATTTTGGGTGCAATTTAATGTAATATGGCAGTATTACTTTAGAAGACTTTCTGTCTACGTAATGTAGATTAGAGATTTAAGTTGCTACAGGGATGTTTTACACAGCGAACATTAGTTAATTATTTCTTGCTATTCTGTAAGAGGCCTTTACTAATTACAGGCATATGAGGCTTAAAACCAATGCCTCAGGGTGGCACGTTACAGAACGTGCCCCTGGCATGCCTTGTGAAGTGTTGCTCTTTATATTGGCAATGGTTGTCCGCTTACCATCAAGAGGACCATCTGCTGGGTCCATCAATTAATACTACCAAAATAAAAGACGAACTCAGGACATGGTGGAAAACCGGTCGTGTTACCCTACTATCCTTTTGTATTTTTAAAATTATTAATTGTTATATGTATGTAATCTCGTATAGTATGCGGTTTATACCTATCATGTAACATGTTACGTATTCAATTTTTAAGTTTTTTTTTTTTTTATTCTTTATATATTTATGATATGTTATAATTATATTTTATATAAGCTATTATGTTTTATGTAAAATTTATCACTATCAATTCATTACCGGCCCACCTCAGGGCACAGATGTCCTAGCAGAATGATACGTAAGGCTTTAGGCCGTAGTCCACCATTCTGGCCAGGTGCGGATTGGTGGACTTCACACGCTTTTGAGAACGTTATGAAGAACTCAAGCATCATGAGGCATGCCGGTTTCCGCACGACGTTCTCCTGCACCTTTAAGACGAGTGATATTTAAATTGCCTTAATTCAAACAAACTTTGAGCAACTTGCAAAAATGTGTTCCTTATATTATTTTGGTCCTTATATAAAGGTGGTTCAGGCAATTTCGGACCGAGAAAACAATATTATCCGAATTCATGTTAAGTTTAATAAGTTCGAAAGAAACTGCAACGTTCCGTCTCAAATAATCACCCCGTATCATCTTCTCATCTATCATTCAGTACAATATCTGCCGACCGGAAATCAAATCTATTGTTACCTATGCGCCAGTTACAATAGTAACTTTGCACGAGTAGCGCACGATGAACATTAGGTCGAATCTATCTTATTATCCATCTGTCTATCTATCTATACCGATCTATCTATCTATAGTTATAATTAAAGAGTTTTCTGTTCGAACGTGCTATTGGACTTACTTCGTATTGGATTTAAAAATATTAATATTTAAACGGAGCTACCTGCCCACTTCAGATGAATGAATGAATGAATGAATATACTTTTATTGCACATCACAAAACGTACATAAATAAAGAAAAGTATGACAGAATAATGTATACAATTAATACAGATGGCTAGCATGCGCGTCACGAGTTAATTATCTCTACCATATACTCGTATTTCTGCTATAGAGATAGACGAGAAATTGGTAAAGACAACGCTCCCGTAGTCTAGCATGCGCATTACGGGAGTGTTGTCTTGCCGCTGTATGTAGTATGTAGTATGTAGTATGTAGAATGAGAAGGGTTAAGGCCGTAGCATATGTTCTCAGAATGAAGTATGGCGGAATTCTTTAAAAACATGATGGAGTACTCTCAGGCATACATGTTTCTTCACTATGTTTTCCTTCACCGTTAAAGCAATTAGAGGTGATTATAATGATGCTGGTGATAGCACTAGGTCCCCCAGAAAGTAAGATCAAATGTTGGATAGAAGCAGGCGTTACTTTGCGGCAGTGGCGTGCACTTCATACATGCACAAAAGCACTGCATACCCTAAAATTTTTGTGTAACTCATAAAGAGGAAGGATTTTTTTAATTTTATGCCATCATCCTTCTTTATGCATACCCTGGTCAAAAACCCTGTGCACGCCAATTCCACTTTGCGGAAATCCATAACATATTATGAAACTTAAGCGTAATTTGCTATACTCTGCGAACAGCAGGAGAATCTGTATGTAGTAATTTATAATTTCTTCAATCCGTATACTCCACACCAAACAGATCCTCGGCAATGTACCATCTACGCACGTTTCGCTCCGAAACCGGAGCATCCTCAGGAGAGGTTGACTTTACAATGAACAACTTAACAGTTATTCATTGTAAAGTCAACATGAGTATAGCAAATTAAAAAAAAATTAGTAAGATTGAAGTAATAACCACTAGGCTATTACCGCTTGTATAGCTAGAGAATGCTCAGCATTAAATTCCAATTAAAAAAATAAAAAGAAACAAAGAGGTTGGAATATTATATATTAGTAAAATACAGAGGAAGTAGCGGCTGTTTATCAGCTCTTAAATAAATTAATATATAAATTTATAGTTCGACAAAAAAAGCTACTTAGTGGAACAAAAAAAAATAATTAGCCGAAGGTCATTGAGTTATAATTATAGACAAGACGCTTTCTGTGGTCCGTTCAGTTAGTGCTATACATCTTAGTGAGGTACTTTAGTTGTATGCTAGCTCTCGAGCTTTCGACTGTATGCAGCTAGACGCTAAAACAAGAACATAAGCTCAAAAACTAATTCTATCAACGTTATAAATATATTATTATGAATAATACACTTTTATTATACACCACAGAGAAATTTACAGAGATACAAATACCTGTTGTATTTGTGTAACACTATAAGGTAGAACGTACAATTTGGCGGCCTCTCTCAAATAGCGATCTCTTCCAGGCAACCAAAGCCATACAAGAAAATGCTATAGGTACTAGGTAGTAGGTGGTACAACAAACATTAGTGAAACATTAGGATTTTAAACTAAATTAACATAAAATAAAAATATAACATAGTACATATTAAACATGACATGTTAAAGATATGTACAAAAATATAATATATATTCCATAAATATAAACAACATATAAACTAACAAATACTCTACTATAAATACATAATTAAAAAAATACATAAAAAAGAAATCTACCTATGTATAAAACACCAAATGCTGAATCGAAATGAAATAGTTTATTTACAAATAAGAATTACTTATAGTACCGTTGTTGATGGAGCGTACGCTATACGCTAATACGTTGGCAGTAATACTTACAGAGTACGTCCCAAAAAGCGGGTGCAGCTGCAAAATCTGCTGAAATGCTGTAATTACTCCGTTATTTGTAATAACTACGTTTTGCGTTTTGCGTTTGAGACTGGGCCCATGGTCTTTTGACACGAAAAATTTTATTATAATAATAATAATAATAATAAAATTTTATTTCAGGCATAGCCCATATAGTGTGCACTTAACAGTTTTAAAAATTACATAAAATGAAGCACAAATTAAATTAACAATAATAATAAAAATAATTAAAATTAATAAAATACTAATAATTAAATACGAAACAAATATTAAAATAAAAAAATATAATGTTAGTAACAATACAAAACCACTATCCTATGTTAGACAACTTAAATCCTAAACTATACCGGCCCAACAAACCAGGCTCTGGGTGTGGCCCTCCTATAGCCCGTGTGTGCACCATTCCAGCACCTCCAGAGGGGGCTATCCAGCTTATTGGCCCATGTGTTAAGGAGGGTGTTGGTACTGCTCACAAGCCTGCACAACATAGACGCCTACGCATGATCGCGAAGAAATCGTCCACACGAACGTCCGCAAACATTGCTGACGCACTGCAGTGTCGAGGCTTCCTCAGCACCGCCCTATTTATTACCATGATGTCCCAAAAATTGGTCTTGACGTCTGCTGACACAAGAGCTGGCGGTTATTTAGCCAAATTCAAAGGGACAATAGCGCCAGCATTTTGGGTACTTTTACAATTAGACGGCTTATATTTTTGTAAATATTAATATATAGTTAGTTTGTAGTTATTTTTATTTTTGCCAAATATTTTCCATAGAAAGGCCTACTTTCAATAAAGAATTACTTAGGAACATGGAAAATATTAGAAATAATATTATATGCCGCTCGTATATGGTTTAGTCGCTAATAGCGTCTTTCTATGGCGAGACGTAGCTGTTGAGCTTTGTAAGCGCCAACTCTTGGATCAGTAAACTCGTGAATACAAATTTGGGTCACGATATTAATAAAATGTTTTATATCCGAAGAATCTTTAATCGCAAACGCCGAAACAACGTCCTTACTAATAACAGAGTAGTTTCCTTGGGGTGGGTTATGAATTTATGATACTAACAGTACTATAGTAAAATTGCGTAGGTACAAGCCGCGCGTTCCGTCCGACATTTTGTTTGGCATAGCGCTTCTATATATATAATTCAATGCCGAAAATTTATAAAAGTGTACACTCGCGAAACCGATGAACACAATATCGTATAATGACCTCTGTTCAAAACTAGCGGCAAGATGGCGGGCTCTACAGATACGCCAACGTGTTTTTAAGGGCGTTTCGAGGTTATAATATATAATTCCCCTGTCGTCACCCTCCGACGTCGGAGGGAGCCGCCCTCCGTCTGCCGACCTTCCCCAAGTGCCTGCGTCTGGTAAGGTCAGACTCCAGACGTGGGACATTAAATTTTGTCTCGGCCCGAATTCATCTAGCCCGAATTGTTGCCGTGCTGAATAATTTACTGCGAGAGGAATATTATTAGGTGCCCACTTACCTAACGCTTGTTGTTGCCAAGTACGCAAGTTGTTACAGTAATGGGTGTTTTATTAGCATTTTTATGGTTTATCTATTGAGGGCGACTTTGATATTATAACGCATTATGTAAGTAGGCATACCGTATACGTTACGATATAGTTATATTTTTTTAAGTGAAAACTTCTATCGGTGCGTTGTTTCGGTTGCTTTTTGGGTGTACGAAAATCATGGAATCGCGTCATCGTCACCGAACGCTTTCCCCGAGCTATACGTATATATATATATATATATATATACATGTTCTTTGCATCATGCATGCCGTGCGAAAATCTGGGCGTGCAAAGAACATGTGTATATACATCGGTTATATACGCGATGGTTTGCCACTTACCATCAGGTGGGCGATCTACTTGAAAAAGTAAGTGACTTATGATTTTTATCGTCGAGCTATTTTATTATTTTTGTTATTTATTTATTTTTTTAGTACCATATATTAAAATGGACAGGAAAAAGGTCAAAACGTGCTCAACGACAAGTGACAACTAAAGGGATTTCTTCGAGGGAAATTGAACTAGACATACATATCGCCTATCTGATGGTAAGTGGACAACCGTCGCGTATATAACCGATCAGCTCTTTTAAGGGCATCATGTGTCAACATGTCCCACAAATTGCAGTCTAGTGCCTGAGGCGTAGGCGTTAAGTCACATGTACCTGTAATAACACCAGTGGCGTGAACTGGGTTTCTTACCAGGGCATGCATACGGCAGGAAAATTGCATAAAATGGCTAAAATCCTCCTATACGAGTTATATATGAATTTTAGGGTAAGCAGTGCTTTTGCGCATGTATGAAGTGCACGCCACTGAATAACACCAGCAACTAAGTCCTTCGGACCGGAACACAGCAATCCTCGAATCCAGCAGTGCTGCTCACCAGCAGAAATAAGCACGACGGTAGTACTTCGGCGGCTTGGCGTGCACTTCATACATGCACAAAAGCAATGCATACCCTAACATTTTTATATAACTCATAGAGGGAAAGGATTTTGTTTATCATATAAAATTATAAGAAACATCTTGTCAACATAACATTGTAACAACGCAAAATGAATTGATACTGAATATTACGATTCAGTAGGTAGGACGATGGTAGAGTCACAAAAAACGTACAAAAACATTCCAAAATTGTTTATACAAACATGTTTTTAAAGTACTTAGGCCTATTTTTGAATTACTATATTTCTAAAAAAAAGGTAATAGCCTAGTGATTCAGACTGCAGCGCACTATCGTGGGCCGAGTTTGAATCAAATCACGCACCGCTAACTTTTCTAAGTCATATGCGTTTTGTGCAATTAAAATATCACTCGCTTCAACGGTAAAGGAAAACGTCGTGAGGAAGCCTGCAAGCCGAAGAGTTCTCTATAATTTTCTCAAAGGCGTGTGGAGTCCACCAATCGGCACTGGGCCAGCGTGGTGGACAGCGGCCTAAACCCTTTCAATGGAGATCCGTGCCCTGCAGTGGGTAGGTTATTGGTTGATATGATATTGATGTTGATATTTCTAAAAGAAAGAGTTTTAAAAGTCTTATCATGTATAAGGAGGTTCGAAATGTATAAGGAGTCACCATCCCCTTACAATTATGTAAACATTTATGTATGAACGCTTCATAAGTGCCTGTGATAGGCCTACATGAATAAAGAAATTATGAATTTGAATTTTGAATTTGAGTATGAAAATTTCCTAGGATAACTTGAAAAGACAATACATTCGGAACCAATGATTTAATTCTTAAATTGGTGACATGACTGGATTCGAATTCTGTATGCATCGTGCAATATACAATTTTTGATGCATTCTAGGACTCGCAGAGTTCTTTAATTAAATTTTATATGCAATGAAAGTATTTGAAAATTATTAGTTTGGCCATTCTTATGCACCATGCATTGCTGCGGTTGTTTCGAATACGTTTTAAATCTTATTTAGTTTTATTCCGGTACATAGGTTTCCAGACATTCTGGCTGGCCGAACTTCCTCGACCAAAAGTCGGATTTGAAGCTAAAGTAGTTTATTAAAGTATTTTTACTATTCTTTGGGGAAATATCAGTACAAATAAGTACTTAAATAAAATTAAACATAACCAAAATATTTACATATAATGTTCTTTATTTTAAAACATAAATAAGAAAAACGTACTCCATTAGAAGTTACTTGGTCATTTTCTAGCAAGAAAAATTTAATGGACCGTGTAAAGTGGAAAACCAGAAATATGGTTAAGAATATTTTTGTTTTTTTTTTCGCTGGTAAGAACTAGGTACGTGGTTTTTAAATAGTTTCTAGCACTAGTTTAGCAGCACACAGCGCCTTAAAACGTGTGTTTCGATCATGAATCTATTTAAATACTTTATTCAACAGTAATTCAACATAAGATAATTCTTGTATACTTACTGCACGTTTTTTATTTATTTCCAGTTTAAATTAACTAAGGAACACTGCAAGTTTTTTTTTTTTTTTTATTTTTTTTTTTACAATATTTTCGGATATAATTTCATCTTTTACAGTCAGTATTATTCCAGAACTTTCTAAGAGCCTACGAAAAACATTCTCACTTTTTGTTCAACGCTCCTCGTATAGACTTTAAATGCTTTTTTTTCTATTTTTCAATAAATATAATAATTTTGGCTATAGATATCCAGATCCAGTTTCCATTTCACAAATGGCTAGCTTTAAATGGTCTTATATTTTTTTTCGTAATCCGTTTTTTAGTGATATGGTATTTACTAGGGTTGCCAGTTACGCTTGTAATAATAAATCTAAATTCTAGATTCTAGATAATAGCTTTGTCTTCTTTTTGTAGACGGCCGATTAGCGCAGTGGGCAGCGACCCTGCTTTTTGAGCCCTGGGCCGTTGGTTCGATTCCCACAACTGAAAAAATGTTTATGTAATGAACATAAAGTTTTTAGTGTTTGTATGTTTATATGTTTATTATAAGTATTTATGTATATCTATATATACAAAAGAAAGTTGTGTTAGTTACACCATTTATAACGCAAGAACGGCTGGACAATTTTTTATGAAATTTAAATTTTTGGATTCCTCTTAGACCGGAATAGGATAATAAGTATTAAAATATAACATTAAAAAAAAAAATTATCCGCGGTATGAAGATCGCCGGGACAGCTAGTTATTCATATAGATATTGATCGCCATAGTACCCATAACACAAGCTACCTTACTTTGGAGCTAGATGGCGTTGTGTGTCGTGGAATATTTATTTGTTTAAGAATCACAATAAAAATAATTCATCACAAATTTTAATATCAAGTTACCAGTTGGATTTAAATAAAATTGTTGAAACGTGCGTACTCTACACCACTCAGATCTGTTTGGTGTGGAGTATAAAGACAGAAGAAATTATGAATAACACCATACAGATTCTCCTGCTTTTCGCGGAGTGTAGTAAATTAAACTTAATTTTCAAATCATGGAATTCCGCAAAGTAACGCCTGCTTCTATTCAACACATATACATACTCTAAGCTATGTATATCTCTCATATCATAGCATATTATATATGCATAGCTCTCTCCATAGCACACAGTATCATGCTGCCGTTATATCAAATACCCAGATGTGATAGTGGCCTTTAAGAGCACGATCGATATTGAAAGAGCGAATCCGAATTCATGAAATGCGACTTTGCAACCTAAAATGCGACGATGCCGCTCTGTGCAGTTTTTCTGAATAACTAGGTCACATAGATTTAAAATTAGTGTTTTATTAAACAAGTGATGTGTCCAGCTTCTTATGGTGCTTGAGATGTCTCTCAATAAGTTCAAAGATAAAAACGCAAGCTTACAGAAAAATCCTATTATAATGGTAAGGATAACAAAGTGCCTGTGATAGGCCTAAATGAATAAAGAAATTTGGAATTTGAAAAATTTGAATTAGAATTTGCTGAGTGGTGCTTCTTCTTCTTCTTTTGATTTATGGCTTTTCGTAGTGCCAAAACAGCACAATGTACTTTGCCAGTGTCAAGTAGCTTGGAAAAGGCACGAACTAGAGTGGTCAGTAAAGAAAAAGAAATGTCTATTTAATAACTTCGACCTGCAATAGTAGTTGTTAGTGAAATGAACTAAGTATGCATGAATTTAACAATCATTTGAAGATAAAATAAAATTCAAAATTTATATCCAAAATATAAAAATCATAGTTTTAATTTGTTAATTTTAATAAATTTGCATAGATATTTAACATCCCGACTATACACTGACATTAACACGCACTCTGAGTGGTGCTTAATGAGGTTTGAAGAACTGACAGTTGGTAATTAATTATCTATGAAGTTCTTCAAAGCGAAAAAGAGATAGGTGCTATGTTATTCTCTTCTTATATGTTCTTGCTCTTCTTGACTGCTTCTCAGTCTGGTGTACTCGAATCAGTAAAAAAGTATGTACAAAAAGTTATCGGATGGAATAAATAATAAGGTAGACATATAGGTATAGACGTTGTTTATTGCTGCTTATTTTGGTTGTTATAAATAATGATATTTCCTCCAATTATCGGTAATAATAGTAAAATATACGAGATTACCGCCATGTGGAATGTTGAGTCGACCGTTGTTGTTCCGATCGTCGTTTTTGACAATGGTCTTCTCGCGAAAAGCTTCGACACCAACACCTTAAGAAGCTTTCGCTTGGTTGTTGGATCAAGGGTCGGATACAGAAGGCAGTAGTCCTTGAAACGGCGCGTAATGTGAGGAGGTTCGTCACTCTGGAGCCCTGACCACCGGTTGCTTGGGCATTCAAAAGCCCCGCAAGCGGAGGGTGGAAGTTTTTTTTTATTTTTTTATAAATTTTTAATAGTGTTTTTTAATTTATTTTTAAGCATTGTTAATAATATAAAAAAAGGAGAAGAATAAATGATAGAGAATAAGAGAAAAATATATAAATTATGATTATGACGAACTGCACGGCTCGATTGTGCATTAAAAGTTGCAAAGAAATACTCAGAAAAGTGATCGATTTCCAAATTCCAAGTCATATATATGCCATAGTCGTTTTTGCGTCGGTGGTACAAAATACTACATATTATATAGATATTTTGCACCCTTAAATACTTAGACAATTCTGCACATTCCAAATTAATTTGTATACTCAATGTTCAATTGTATACTTTTTGTTAAATTTTTACTTATAATTTTCCTATATGTTTATGTGGTGTACAATAAAAGTGTATTCATTTATTCATTCATTCATAAATTCCTCTTAAATAACAGATTAGATACATATAATAAATTTAATTGCAAAAAAGTGGTCACTAATTATTTACAAAGCTTAAACTATGCTGAAACAGAGGACTTACTGAAGCGTATTTACTGAATAATGTTGTTGGATTCATATTAAGGCAATCATTCACACTCACACACACGCCACACACACACACACACACACACACACACACACACACGCACACACACACCACACTCACATACTCGCACTCACAAACACGTAATCACACACACACACGCACACACACTAATAAAGTAACTTAGTTAATTAAGAATGCACTGATTTATTATTTTAGTACTCAATCAATATTAAAGAAGGTAGGTCGCTGATGCCTATAGCACAGGGTTACCTAAATTAGGCAGCAGAGACCGTCCATACTTTTTGTTTGTGTATAACTAAATGTTGCCACAATAAATAATTTTTAATTTTTTTCAATTTTCAATATGTACTAAAATTTAAACAACAGCTAGAAATCGATCACTTTCTTCCCTAGGTGAAAAATGTGTTATTTCTGTGCTGCATTAACGACTAATAAAATAAAAATACCCTATTTCAACTCTCACAAGTGTTAACCCTGCACGTAACCTTGAGTTCCCTCCTCGGTGGACAGATCACAAAAAGCTCTCAAGGGGTCTATTCACGGGGCAATACGTCGATATGTCCGTATAACATCGCAGGCGATTACGGAAATCGCAAGCAATCTGGCGCGTTTAACATGGAAGTACACTCGCGTAAGAAGGTGCAAGTAAGTTACACTAGTTACTGGTGCGAGCACTGCAAGCTACTATTTGGACAAGTTACTGAATGGGCTATTTATTTATTTATTTTGGACAATTAACAATACACTTATATATGTACCATATCCCTACTTCCCTAATTAAAATTATAAATGTCAATGTAAGTTTGTTTCACGCAAAAACTACTTAACCGATCCACTTAAAACTTTGTACATATATTCTTGGAAGTGATAGAAGTAATATAGGATACTTTTTATCCCCACATTAAGCTCAGTTCCTTTGGGAGAGGGGATGAAAGTGTTTGACGATTTATACCTTAACTCCGACAAATTATAACCGATTTAAATAATTATTTTTGTACTATAGAGGTTATAACATGTGTTTAATTTTGCCCGAACTTTGTGTAGAGTTGATTTGAAAAAACAAAATCAAACGCAGACGAAGTCCCGGGCAACAGCTAGTACAGTAATACAACTTGAACAACATTCTACACATTTACTTACGTGTATATCGATAACATAACTGACCAGGCTTTCACCATTAATAAATAATAACATGTAAACACTTAAAAAAGGCATAGCGATCGATAATTGATGGACCAAAATCGGAATGTCATTATCCATGAACCACTTCACAGGGCTGTGCTAGCGGCAGAAATAGGAATGGATTATATTCATACTTACCTGGTACTTACCCGGAGGAGCTATGTGACAAACAGAATAAAAATCATTCGATTGCCTGTGAATGGGGACCCTTAGCGACTCGTGCCGTCACGTGTTGCCTCAACAATGACGAGTGTATGGATTGTCCACAGATAATGAAAAACTAAGTACTTAAATATCTTGCTACCGACTTCCAGTAGCCTCACAGTGGTATGTTCTAAGTCGGTACCTACTTGTGAGTTTATTATTTAGAAAAAAAAATGTATTAATTTATTTTACTACGGAATATTAATAGGGTATCTAAGCAGTTAAGATTTAAAAACGTGCAAACGTATTTTTCGGATTACAGGATGTTTTTTTTATGTGAGTTTTGTATGGGTTTTTAGGTATGTTCGGGCATAACTCCGCCAAAAACAACGTGTAAATAATTAAAACGAAAAATTACTTAAAAGGTTTAAGTACATTATTTACAGTCTCTGAGACTTATCTGTGAAACCGAAACCGAAGTTTTTGAGTAAACCTCTGTCATAGTTTTTACTAAAAGAAACCAGGTACATCTCATGCAAAATCAAAATCTAGAAATTCTTAGTTATAGGCATAGTAAATATACCTAGATATAGACAGATTTGTAAAATTAAATTATGTTTTTATCGTTTCCATTACTAAATGAAAAAAGGCGTAATTTAAATTAATAAATTTTATGAACATCGTGTCCTGAAAATTGTTCTTGACGTCTAGGGAGCCAAGAGCGAAAGTTTGGTACCATGCCCATAAAATGAGTAAAGATTATATTTTTATTTTTGTCTATATCATAGAGAGGCTTGAAATAAATAAAGTTCCGTAAAAAAATATCCTAAATTATCACATTAAAATTTCATATAAATCTGATGATGAAGTTAACAGGCAAAGGAACTCAACACGCGGTTGCTGTCATAGCTGTGTGTCTTCGTGTGTGTGTGTGTGTGTGTGTATGTGTGTGTGTGTCTGTGACTTCTTAGCTCTCGAATAGATGAATCGATTTGGATTTTGTTTCTTTGTTTCTTAGTCATGAAAATTAGTCCAAGATGGCTGCCGCTACCAAATTGCGGATTATATATTTTTAAACATCTCCCTCAATAGGGTTATGAAATGAAAGGGCTTGGCTATTATAATACATTACTACGATCTATATCGTATAGCGGATCTAGCTAGATATATCAGTTATATTAAAGTACTTAATCGGGTTATACGCGCGGTATAGTTTTTTTTATGGTGGAACCCAAGTGTGGTTCCCCACGTGGAATCCCTATAAAAAGTTTATACACGCGGTAGGCGCTGTTTTGTTACGGTTGAACCCCACGTGGAAACCCTATAATGAGAGCAAAACTTCGCAGGGCTTCGTCGGACATCAGGCAAAACACCGCCCTGTATCCACAAATAAGAGACGGAGGTGTTAGGCCTTGTGTACTTGTTATCAAACCGGCAGGTCCTTCAGACCGGAACACTGAAATGCTGCTTGGCTGCAGTTTTTTTTTATTTTTTTTGCTATTTATGGTACCAAAAATAGAAGAAGAATAAATAAAATAAATATATTACGACAATACACACATCGCCATCTAGCCCCAAAGTAAGCGTAGCTTGTGTTATGGGTACTAATATAGCTGATGAATATTTTATTATGAATGTAACACACATATAAGTACACTTTATTGCACGCACAGAAGAAGAAACACTTTATTGCACGTAACAAACAGGATAAGAAACGGTAAGGAGTATCCAGTGAACAATGTAGACATGCAAAGGCAGCCTTATTGCTGCATGCAATCTCTCACAGGCAACCTTTGTAGACAAGACTACAGCAAGAGAACAGGAAATATGATTCAATGGCAGAAAAAAGCATGGCGTAGTACTCCCAAAGCTCAAGCTCAAGTAGTACAACATCGTACCGGAACGATGACTTGCTTCGCGACACATCTTTGTCGGTAGCTTGGTAAGTAGCACAGCAGCTAACGAATGCTGTCATGTAAGTTTTGTTATGATTGTCAAGTACGCTTGGGTACTCCATTTTGTTATATCATCATCATCATCATCAATTCAACGGATTGACGTCCACTTCTGGATTGGTCTTTTATAGGGAGTTCCAAAATCCACGGTTCTGGGCCGCTTGTTTCTCAATTTCGTAGGTCCACCTCGTTGGGTCTATGCTGCGTTTACCGGGGCGGGATTGCCATGCCAGCACCTTAGAACCCAAACGTCCGTCAGTTCTACGAGTTATATGCTATGTGTCATAATATCACAGGCCAGTAAAAAGGTAAGTTTGTTTATCCCTGTGTTCAGAAGAGATTCATGTGGCATTTGTCATACTCGGCAAAGATTCACAAAAAGGTGGTATCCTATACAAAAAGACTGACATACTTTAAAATTCTGAATCTTGACCAAAGAAGAGATTTGCTGGATTTAATGTTTTTATATAGGTTGCTAAGAAATAATTTAGATTGCCCCATTTTGCTGAGTAAAATTAATTTCAGAGTACCGTATAGATATCCGCGTGCTGCTATTACGCCGATCGTGCCGCCACGCACCAGAACAGTCTTCGGCGCAAACTCCACTATCCCTCGGTTATGTAAATTATACAATAAATTCAGTCAGTCAATTGACATTAACTTTAACTCGCATAGCACTTTTCGTAAAATTATCATCAGTAAATTAACCAATCTGTCATCCCGAGTTTAATAGTATCTTAATCATTGTTTATTTTGTATAATTAGTCTCTTAGTATGTAGAATAGTTAAACATAGTTCTAATTTTAATTTTAATTTTAATCATAACTTCTTTTATAATAATAATTTAGTTTTTTCCGTTTGTAACTGTTTCGGCTTTTGTTGTTGTTCTTTTTATTAGTTTTTATTAATTCTCTTTGAAAATTGTTAGTACATAAGCGAATTTAGCATGTAGTGTTTACCTTTATATGGTTTTGCATACTCTGAGTAATATTTATATGATAAGTAATATTATTTTTATCTATGTAAAATCGCTGGTAGACCCAATAAATAAATAAATAAATAAATAAATCCCTTAATTTCCTATTATTATTTAAAAAAAATATTTTATTAACACATGGAATCACGGCTTTGGTAATCTGGAGCCAGGAAAACTTTGACCATGATAAGTTTTCCGGGCTGGACAGAGCTTTTTAGTTTACACCTAAAACACACATTGGAAGATAAAAAGTTTTTATTGACTCCGGAAAATGTGTGAGGTTTTGGTCTCTCATCATAAATGATGACGTAAATATTAACTTACAAAAAAGCCAATTTTAGTCAAACAAGATACATGATATGCCCAAGGTTTTTACTTGTTTTGTCTAAATTAACAATAATCAAAAGCTAATAATATTAAAAAAAAACTGGCTGAGTCCGTGACAAACCATCCAAAGTGTTCTGTGAGAAATATTTTTTTATGAGTTTTCATTTATGACGATATGCCCAATGCCCAATTTTGTTAAGTTTAGTTGAGTAATTTTTCAATTACCTCCGATAATGGGATAGAAGAATTAATTTTCTAAAATTTTTAATTAATGTAATATAATAATTATTTATAAGCAGAAAATAACCTAAAATACCCAATTTATAAGAAAACTAATTTTAAATAACGCTCTTATGGAAAACGCTTCTATTGTTAATTTAAAAGTTAAGCAGAACTTATTATTACAACTACAAGTATTTTCGTAAATAATATATTTATTACTTAGTTCGTACATGACACCATGCCTCTGTCTAGCCGCTGATTCTCTCAATGTGAGTTTGCATGTAAGAAATTGCTTGCAATAAGGCCACCTTTGCATGCCTAAAAATATAATTTTAAATTGCTTCTGCTAATTTATTTTCATATCCTTCTACTACACTATTCTTACATATACTTCTACATATCCTTCTGTACATTAATTAACGCTACGAGCGCTGACTGTAGATGTGTGAACGAACATAAATTTCGAAATAATTGTAATATAACCGTATTACAATTATTTCGAATTATATGATGTCAAAGTAAGAGCTTCTCACTTGTGGGGCTAGCTTGGTCGCCACAAGATTATTATCCCCGTAGAGATGTAGTGGTTAGACATAACTCTCTCGTGGCGAGCATGCTAGCCCTACTGATAAATGAGTGGCGTAGGCCTCGCGGGCGCCTGGGTGCGTTCAACTTCATCCTTGCGCACGCCCTGCGTCTGGAGTAATCTTAGTCAGGTTACAAGAGTTTGACAAATCTTAAGGTCTCTATACAACGTGTAAATGAAAACCGAAATAATACTTCACGTGCTTCAGAGGTGTACTGTCACATGTACATTATGTACTGTCTCTGAGACTTGTCTGTGAAACAGAAAACCAAATCGTTTTTAAGTAAACCACTGTCTAAGTTTTTACTGAAAGAAATCGGATATAGCCCTTCCTTCCTAAATACTTTAAATTTTTTTAGAACTACAACTAAATTGAATGCCACGTCAAAAAACAAAATCAAACGTGGACGAAGTCGCGGGCAACAGTTAGTATACTTATAATATTATTTCGTAATTCTGTTACACGTTGTATAGCTCTCCCCAGTCCCCTTCGATTAATGAGTTTCAGACTTTGTACATAAAGTTAATGTAGGTATATTGTTTGTTTGCATTTTTCATTTCAAAACTTTAATAATTGTTACCGGCAGAAATTAGAGGACAAAGGTGAGTGCCGAGTGGTGACTAATTTATCGTGTGATTCACGAGGAAAACTTAAAAATTCAAATCAAACAAAAAAGCACTGAACTTTTGACAATACTCGTTTCGTGGAACGTGGAAATGTTGTTGTTAGCACAAAATGTAGCCATTTATTCAATCCCACTCTTCATATTTTACAAACATCATTGTATATGAACAAATATTACATACAAATAAACATAATTTGAGGCTTTCCCGTGAATTTATATTACACATTGATAATATTTAAACTGAGTCCTACGACTTTAAATACTTACTAAGAATCAAAACGGTAACATCTTTCCAATCATGCATACCTATTACGATTCTATTAATTACAATAAACCCATATCTACATCCTTAGACATTTTTGCTCAGACAGGATCGATGGATAAACCTTAAACTGCAATGATTGAAGATATTTAAGATAGACTCAAACTGTGCAGTTGTTCGTCTGTTGCACAGGAGCATAAATCTACTAAAACTGTGCAATCCTTAGGCCTATATTGCACAGACTGGATCTACAAAGCGCACAATATGTTTATGTTTCACATTTTTGCATGTCTGCGTGTATTTATAGGTGGGCGGCGCGACCTTGCGTCCGAGACGGGCCAACGATAGCACAAATTGATTTTACTCCGATGTGGCCTACAATATAACGGCGCAGGATTTACATTGCTGGATTTCTTCCGGGTAACTTTGGACCAACACAAGTGAAGTGTTGTAGGACAGCTAGCAGAAGCAATGAATACACTTTTATTGTACACCACATAAAAATACGGGAAAAATTATAAAAAAATACTAGTTTACACGAAGTATACCTGGCTGCCTTATCGCTACATAGTGATCTCTTCCAGGCAATCGATGGCGTAAAACACTGCTCAAGACGATAGGTAGGTGGTGGCAATGTACAGAAGTGTAGGTTAACTGTACCTTATTTAATAAAAATGTCTTAATATTTCATTTTAAATATAAATAGCAGGGAAACCAGCAAGTCCCCCGATGTTGATAATTATTGATTGCCAACGCTCAAGAAAATCTGTAGTCTGTCTGTCTGTTTTTTTAGTATTTTTTCGGCCTCTTGAACAAACCGAACGGGCGGTTGTGGCCAATCAAGTACGGAGATAGGTCGAGGAACAGAACCCCAAGTCGTAGTTTTGATGGAACACAGAAGGTACAAGATTGTTTTAGAAGTACGCGCCAGAATAGATTTGTTGTTGGGGATGGTAGAAGAACATAAGACATCCAAATGGTTTTTAATTGAGTTGCGGTGCTAGATATTAAGATTATACGTACCACTTGGAAACGTTCCTTTTTGGGAACAGAGGTAGCAAAAAAGGTCAGTACGCTAAGTCTAACATTTTTGGATGCTCGCAATAGTGGAGTCGTTATCGAGTATCAAGTTACGTTGAAAGAAAATGAACCTAATATTGCTCAATTCAGAGTTGCAAATTCTGTAATCCTATTTTTATTTTGCCAAGAGCGCATGTGTGCATTAATGCAAGGTAAGTCTTGAGCACTGGCGCAAGGTTGCCTGTCTAGCTGTCTTCTACAAGATACATTTCGGAGAGAATGCTCAAGAGCTATTCGATTTGGTTAAACCATCTACTTTCTACCATCGAACTGCGAGACCCCGAAAGAATCTGCACCGTTACGTTGTTGCAGCACCATCAGCACGTACGTACGTACGTTTTACTTCTTCTGCACCGCAAAGGCCTTGAATGCCCTCCCATCTTCCGTCTTCCCCGATACCTATAGTCCAGGTACCTTCAAATCAAGAGTGAATAGGCATCTTCTAGGCAAGCGTGCCCCATCTTAGGCTGCATAATCACCATCAGGTGTAATTGCAGTCAAGCACTTGTCTATATATTTAAAAAAAAGTGTACCTTAGTGATGATTTCTGGCAGGTATGTGAGTCACTGCTGTGCCATTTCAAATGGATTGGAGCTGTGATTCACATATTCATTTTAAATATTATGTTTTAATTTTGGTTAAATCTTTTTTTTAATAACTTTTAGTTTAATAGAGGTAATGTATTTTTAATAACAAAGAATATGCCTGCATTAAAATGATTATTATTATTATTAATAATTTTACTCGGACGTTACAGTGTCTAGAATAGAATCGAAGGAGTACCATCTAATTTACTACCAGTACTGTTTCCCAGTATTGTAACTAGATGGCGCTCGCTCGATTCCGTAAGTAAACTTTTCTTAGGTTGAAATCACACACCAGGCGCCCTATCAATAGTTGAGACCTACCTTCGATTGGGAGTAACTAAGGGTACAGACTACAGAGATATATTTTAAAAAAATGCGTTTTGATTTTTCCTAAGCTTGTTTAAAGAGCAGCAATGGATGGTGTGCACTCCGCAGTCGCCGCGGTGGTGACGGGTGGTAGCACGCGTCAGTCCGCGACCGCTCGCCAATTTCGCACACTGATCAGTTCAACGACTCGTAGCGTCGATGCGCGAAACGACTCTACTGGATGCGGTATGTAGATAATCATCATATCAATCTTAAGTTTTCATGTAAACGAATATTGTTGTTATGAAAACAATAAAATTACTTTAACCGCAACCTATTACCGGCCCACTACAGGGCACGGGCGTAGTAAATATATAAGCTAAAGCTTTAATATATTTACTGTGGCACGGTTAGTCAAGTCAAAAAAAAATCTATCTCTCTATCTCTATCAATGACTTCACAGTCTAATGTGTACATAATATTATACTCACTATGTTAGCTATTAAGTGCTAATAGGAGTAGAATTTTGTCGGTTTTAAATAATAATTTATTATGTAATTTAAATAGAATGGTTGTATCTCTAGACGGAACTTTTTATACTTAAAAAATCAATATGTTAAGCAATTTTACAGTTAATCATTAAACTTTTAATAGTACGACCAAGCAACCGGTTAAAAGCGTCCACTGCTGTGTCTATAGTCCTTTCAAGAGCGCGCCACCACAATCGTTTACAGGCATTTCTAATCCAGCTCCCTAATTACCTTTCAGGTAGTTGGAGGTCATCTTAGAAAGCGCTTACTTACCCCAGCAGCATCAGTTCTGCGACAAATGACCTGCCCACTGCCACTCTAGCCTGCTTATTCTTTAGTACAGTTTCTTTTATTTCTATTATTAGGTATTTTAAATACATTTATCAAATAAATCAAGCAATAAGTAAAAATTTCGTTAGCAACTTTAATATAATAGTCACAACTTTAATGCTCTTTTTTTATTGTTTTAAAAGGTTTTCTTTGATTTCAGGCGGATCGTTCCAGACAAAAACTGTTATATTAGATATAGTAAACAACTATGTATGTAGCAAATTTGAAACGATGTTACAATACTTTAATTGTACGTATAAATTTTCACCTTACGTCTTGAGCTGTCAAATCACTATGTACGGAGACTGGCCTAGGAACAGAAAAAGAAGAAGAAGGAAGGAGAGGAAGCGTGCATTTGAATAAGAATCTTTTGAGTGTTTGCAAAAGGGACGCAAAATTAAACGCCACGTACGTTAGGTTGGATGCTTTAATTTTTAGATGCAAAATAGAGTTTAAAACGCTTAAGTGTGTACAAATCTATTTTTAGTTACGCATGCTTGATAAGATTTTAATTAAGTCGTAAAATCTTATTGAGATCACGACAATAAATGATAATTAATGCAAATGAGTAATATCAAGCTGAAATGTAAATTCGAGGTAAATTTTCTATAAAAAAGTGTTGGCCATTAAAAGTATTAAAATATAATTTATATCTCGATTCTTTATAACAAAAATAAATGGCTCCATACTACTAAGAAAGCATACCTTCTTGCGACGCTTTGAAACTTTTATCCCTGTTATAGAGATACTATCAAATAATTTTTGCCGTAACATATAAAGTAATAGTTATGTGGGGTTATCTAAAATACTAATATTTACATAAGAAATATATTGTAAAATATGAACCACATATTCCTATATATTATTCCTATATCATCAAAATGCGTTGTTTTGTATAATGATCTGTTAAATATTCAACCTGTGGCTTGTTCTACTATCTTACTCCATAGCTTTCTCACATGCAATAGCGGATAGTTTGCTGGAATTTGATATATACAACAATAAACATAAATTATACAAGTAAGTAATAAGTGATACTTACTACTAGGAAAGTGATGCGTGCATCTGGCGATGCGTGATCTTAGCGCAATAAAGGAAATCCTTGTTATTGTTCTTTTCTAATAAATGTCTCATAAATTATTACTTTGAAACGCTTATGTTTTTATTAGTAAGTTAACGACATGGTTTTTAAACAAGCTGAATTGATTCGTTATCTAATTTTCCATACCCACAAAGTTCCATAAATCCACTAGGGTGTTTAACGGTTCTAAAAGTGCATGATAGCAAAAATATGCCCCAAACAGACCGCGATACAGTAACCTATATACTGTTGCTGGCCGTAACCGACGTAACCCCGATTTTGTCTCGGTGATTTTCGCAATACAGCATCGATAGAGATACGATACACTTTATATTGCTGAGAATTCTGCGGTGTGGATGTTATTGATTATTTTAAAGATAATCCTTATTTATCTTATCCAATATGCTTTACAACGCTAAAGACTCGTCATCTCAATTAGATTTTGTAGTCAGTCGAAACTAACTAGTTAATCCGAGTTGGATTCCACAGTTTCGAGTGCAGTGCTCTCATCGATTATTAGTTAAAGCGGACCATGAGCATTAGAAATAATTTACATGACATGCACTACAACTCATAGCTAAATACCCCCCGGTCTTCGTTCACCCGATAATACCAGAAACATTCGTGCGCTAGTAGCGAAATCAATACAGTCTCGCATTGCATTGATGCAAACAAGATGCAAAGTAACAGAGTGGTTATTTGGCGTATAACTTTGTGTCTCTCTATCAGAGTTGCAGCAAAGCGTGATTTTATACCAAAAGATTTCCTGTTGGTTTTTTTAACCTACGAGTACCAACTCGTGCTAAAATAACTTTGAACCAAATGTTAAAATATAGCACTAGTGGAGAAAGGAATCTGAAAATCAACGAAGTCCGTTTACTTGTTGAATCATTTCTAAAATACCAGCGTCATTCTCACATTGGTCTTGTTTACTATTCTTCATATCTCACAACTACGATGATCCAAATAAGACTTAAATTATTAAGAATAAACAAATATACAGACATAAGAGTAGTAATTGAAAACAGCCAAATACCCTATTGTAATAAAAATTGACTGACTGACAAAGTAAGCGTAGCTTGTGTTATGGATACTAAAATGAAGGAAGAATCTTGTTATGAATAATATACATGAATACTTAAATAAACAGATAAACATCCAGACACTGAAAAACATAGGTACATGTTCATGACACAAACATTGTCCAGTTGTGGGAATCGAGCCTTGGACTCGGAAATAAGGGTCGCTGCCCAATTTTTATTAGTATTTTTTGGTAGGTATGCATATCCAATCTTTGTTTCTTATATCCACGTTCATACAAGCAGCGAATTTTTCGCACAATTGAGATCGATTTAGTTGCGTTCAACCACACTAAATATATTTTATATACTAGTTATTCGTCTGCGTTTATTATGGTAGTGGCAGATCCCGAGGGAACCGTTTGTTTTCCTGGGATAAAAAGTAGCGTATGTTATCTTCGTCCTTTCAATTAACTCTTTGCCAAATCAAGTTAGCGCACGAAGGAAGTACAAGCAAATAAAAACACTTTCGCATTTATAATAATTGACTGTGGTTCAACTGACGCCTAGAGGATTTTAAACCGATGCCCTAAAGGGTTACCATTCGACCTGATGTAAATTAAAAAGATAAATTTTGGAATTTAACTTAGTCATAAGGCAAATAACTAGCAAACTGTGACATAGTTGTTATAGTACATTGAAGTGTTTCTCATCATATCAACCCGGCCCACTACAGGCTCCGGGTCTCCCCCCACAATGAGAAGGGGTTAAGGCCACCATGCTGAAGGATCGGTGGTCTCCACACACCTTTGAGAACATTATTAACAACTTTCAGTCGTGCAGGTTTCCTCACGATGGTTTCCTACACCGTTAAAGCAAGTGATATTTTAATTGTTTATGTTATTCAAATATTCAGGTGTATCAAATTGATGTATATATTTAAATATTATAGGGTTGTCTTTCTTTTTGGTTAACTTATAGATAAAAAGATGAAGACAAAAACAATGTTAAGATTTGTGCTATAGATAAGCAACCTACACTGATGTTAAATGAAATTATGTGTTATTAGGAATGAATTAAAAAAAATACATACAAACAGTTCTTTTAATTTTTTTTTACTCTTTTATTTCCCGTATCCAAAGCGCGATGCGGTTCCTATATCTATGTTCATTATTCATACTCCCACAGCAGCTATTAAATAGTTTGCACAACTGAGATCTGTCTTGCTTGCTGTTGACTTATATTAATAACTGGGTACATCATCTCATCATCATGTCAACCATGGGCGTCCTATGCTGGTATTTTGTGGGGAGTTTCAAATACCTCGGTTTTGTGCTGCTGGGTCCAGCTGGACTGGTTTGATGTCATCTGCCCACCTCGCCAGAAGTCTACGAATACTGCGCTCACTTGTGCGATGTCGCCATTCCGGCGCTTTGACCCCAACGTTCTTTGTTCTACGGGCTATGTGCCTTACCCATTGCCACTTCTGCTTCAGAATTTGTTGAGCCTAGCCATGCTTCTTGTCAATAGAAGCGTCCCGCAGGGTGATTACTCTTGCAATCACTGCTGTCAAACGTCACTTTTGTTTATTTATTGTATGTATGGAAAAGTGACGTTTGACAGCAATGATTGCAAGATTTACGCCTGTCGCCAACCTGTCGCGAGATACGTAATTACCCTGCCGAACCGGTGTGGTAGAGTTACACATTAAGAAAGATGTGATTTTCTAAAATTTCTTATAAAGAAATATGATCATCATATCAACCCATTACCGGCCCACTACAAGGCACGGGTCTCCCCCCACAATGGCTGTAGTCAACCACGCTGACCCAGTGGGGATTGGTGGACTACAAACCTTTTATAGAAAATTATGATAGGCATGGAGGTCCCTCACGATGTTTCCCTTCGCCGTCGAAGCTAGCGATATTTTAATTGCTTAAGACGATATTTTGAGCAAATTATGGAGCACAGTGCTCAAGAGGGTACTTACCTTAGTTAGGATATTCCTAATTTTTTATAGGTTTGGCCAATTTTAATATATAATATAGTGAATAAGATAACTGTTATTGTTGTAGGTAGATATGAATTAAACGTTATTTTTATTATTATTAAAATGCATATAAATTAGAAAAGTTAGATGTGGGTGCTGGGATTCGAGTTCGGCCCCCCGAAACTGAGCTGTATATATTTAGAAAAAAAAATCGAATTGTAATGTATTACAATTCGATTTTTTTTTCAAAACTAACTAAGGGGCATTGATCTGTAGATCAATGCCCCTTAGTTAGTTTTGGATTAGGTATATTTGTTTTGATTCGATGGATAGTTCTAAACTCTCCTCCATCCATCGGTTGCTTCTAAGGCTCTTTACCGTATAGCAAGGTACAGAGGTGCACCGCGAGACCTTCTTTCTTTACTTCGAAAAAATTAAGAAAAATATTCTTTGATAGTTTTTGTACAGCGGCGTTGTCACGGCTTGTCCCAAACTTTTTCAAATTGTCTGGAGACCAAGGGGCTGGAGTAGTTTTATTTATCTTAATTGTAATGACAAGGTTTCTTGGAAGCATCCGGCTCCGCTTTCATCTCTCACAAGATAGAAAAATGAATGTTAAAATGTAAAATGTAAATTGTTGATGTTGGAAAAGAGCAACTGCTGAGTTTCTTGCCGGCTTCTTCTCGGTAGCATCTGCCTTCCCAAGCGGTGGTAGAGTCACTACAAACAGACAGACTTGACGTTTCATAAGTGATTATATTAGGCCTACTTGAAATAAATGATTTTTGAATTCAATTCTTTGTTTAACGATTTTTTGAAATATTTTTACTATAGTTTTATTAGTTTCATAATGAGGATGTTATATTTTTTTTGCGCCTATCTGGCATCTGCCCAACTAACAACCTTTCTATTTTAACTAGCTAGGTTAAGGAGCGGGCGCCGCGATTTCTCAACTTGTAAGTGCGCCACTGGCTTAATAGGGTTGGGAACCCCTGCCTTATAGGTTACAGGTAGGTAGGTAGAGACCTAGAATCAACAATGATCTAACACTTCGATATTAATTAGAGTATGCCCATAAATAGGTTTATAAGTAAGTCCCTAATGAGGCCTCAGTTCATTGAACCAGCGGCCTTAGGACTTGGCCTAGTACCAACTTATCATAAATTAGATCTTTTCATATCGGCTGTAAGATCTACAATCTAGATGAGATTATTATCCCTTTGATAAGGCTGGCTAAGATTCTTCTAGATTTTTTTTTCTTTTTTATTCCACTACAAGTTCGCAGTTCACAGTGGTCCCCCACTGTTTTCCAAGCTTTAGATTTCGGAAGAGAACCTAAGACCGTGCCATCCGTAGTCGAACATGCTAACAACCAGATTAGCGAGGTAGTTTGTATATTCTAATCGGAATTATTGACATCACCCAGTGTTAAAAGTCCAAAGCTAGCAGTGTAAGCATTTATGAAAACTGACCAATGAATTTCATTTTTTAGTCAGACAAGGTTTCGCTGTGTCTCAAATTGTTCTACAGAAAACGATCCGAAGCCTTAGGAAAGGCGGAAATCACTTAGTTAGGCCTACCCTACCCCTAGTATGTATCATACACCTAATTAAGTATTACCTCATCAAGTTCACCTTTGACTGTTAATTGCTATCTGCTAAATGCTCTCAGAAAATAGAAAAATTAATGTTAAAGTGTAAAATATAAATTGTTGATTTTGGAAAAGAGCAACTCCTCAGTCTCTTGCCGGCTTTCTTGCTTCTTCTCAGTAGAATCTGCCTTCTGAACACGTGGTAGAGTCACTACAAACAGACAGACTTGACGTTTTAAAAGAACTTATATTACAACTACTTGAAATAAATTTGTTTTTTTTTAATTTTGTCACTGCGCTGGCAAGCGATGACGAATTTTGTACACGGTATCGTATCGCTTAACGGCACGTCTTTGCAGGTAAGGTGTCAACTAGCCACGGCCCAAGCCGCGCACCAGAGTCAGATAAGAAACCAGAAATTAAAAAATTCCTTGCGCTGCCGGGGATCAACCCGGGACCCCACTTAGAAAACGGCAAAGCCCACAACTTCACTAGTGAGGTCGTCAACAATTCAATGAAACTAAAACACATATTGTAAGTATATTTTTTATTCATTAGCTCATGGCAACATTGAATCAAAATGGCGAAAAACGTCACTGAAGCAAGTTCATTGGCCGAATTCTCTATATTTAATCTGCGACTGTGAGATGCGTCACATCGAGTCTTAGAACCCGTTGTCGGTCGCTGCGGAGCTGACAAAAAACAACATTTGTACATTTGACGGTGAGATCTGGAAGGGCATCAACCAGATTCTTAAATACAAATGAAATATCTAATGAGGTTTTTGGATTCTTATAAGGATTTTCGTTGGTATAGCCTAGCGTCTAAACGGTTCGCTACCTATTTAACTTGTTTACTGGCGGCGAATCCATCATTATGCTTTTATTGCTTTTCATTGGCAATAATCATCAACATTTAAGCCATTAAATTGCTTTAACGGAGAAGGAAAACATCGTGGCGAAACCTGCATGCATTTGACTTGCGTGGTCGACTACGGTCAAAACCTGTACTTCTGAGTGAAGACCGGTGCTCTGTAGTGGACCACGAAATTATAATGAGGTGAGATCAAGAAGGGCATCTGCCACCAGTTTCTGTAATTAAAATGAAATAATGGGTTTTGGATTTTTATTAGGATTATCCTGTTGTAGGCAGTAGACTAGCCTCTCATCACATCAGGTTAACTTTTTTAAATTAATAAAAATTATATAAATATAATACGAAAATACACACATCGCCATCTAGTCCCAAAGTAGGCGTAGCATGTGTTATGGGTACTAAGATAACTGAGGAATTTTTTTTATGAATAATATACATAAATACTTAGAATATATAGATAAACACCCAGACACTGAAAAGCATTCATGTTAATCACTCAAATATTGTCCAGTTGTGGAAATCGAACCCACGGCCTTGGACTCAGAAAGCAGGGTCGCTGCCCACTACGCCAATCGGCCGTCGAGTAAAGTATAGAGAGTATGCACAGTGTATACAGATGATAATAAAATGAGAAAATCTCCAGTACGAGTTATAAAAAACTTAAGGACAGGCATTGTAAAAGTTTTAGAAAGCCTATCCCCAAGTGTCTTAAAGTCGTTTACTGGAGATTTTCTTCATATTATATCATTTGCATACTCTGTGCATAGCCTATGCACGCCACTTCCCTGGACCGGTTAACGCAACGTTTGTAGTCCCCGGACGCGGTGGACAGACGACATCAAACGTCAAAGTTGCCCGGGACCGATTTTAAAACTGCCTACGTAAGACTTATATCCAGCAGTGGACGTTAATCCATTGAAGTGATGATGAAATGTCTCAAAACCACCTTAATGTAGGTTAGATCGTTTTCGTTTATATATTTAGTGGGGGGACGCCTGCCATTGCCAGACGGGTGAGTCCTCTGTAAGGATTATTCCACCCTATTCCCATTTTTAACAAAAGGATAAATATTTTTAAAAATCAAATTATTAAGCACTATTCCACATAATCTTAGGGAAATATAATATATATATTATTATTTAAGTGTTTCTTTTTTGTTTCAACTTTAATTTTATCTTTACTCTCTGTTTAATTTAATTCCAAGTTGTGTACACATACTTTGGGTTGCAGCTTAGAACAAAACTTGTTATTACTTATATTTAGATCTACTTTTAGTTATTACCTGTTTTGTGTACCTAATAACAATAAACAATAAACAAAATTCCCCATGTCTGAGATACAGGTTTACTGGTGTCCCGGCAGCATCCCCCCCTGAAATCTACCAGTCTGTTTTGTGAACCTCACTATATCCCCTATAGAGAGGTTTGCCAGGTCTTCTTCACTTATTCTATCCTTCCCTCGTAGTTCCCATCTTACCAGCGCGTGGGGCACTCAGCTATGAAATGAAAACTGGTATCCACCTCACCACACTCTGGACAGCATCTTCTGCAATTCTCATTATCGTTAGGATCGTTTTCGTTTAACTACGCTCAATTGTTTTCAACGCCTCAACCTAATTTATAGTAGGTATTGATGATTCAGGTACTTCGACGTATGTACTCGTAGCAAAATCATATTACTGTGTAATAATCATATTTCGGCGTTGCTATTTATTAGTTACCTATTACAGTGTAGGTTCCGACGGTTGGCACGTTGTCTATTGTGTACAAAAATGGCGCGTTCGAGCCAACTATACCATAAAGACACCATAATAACATCTGAGTTATCGGGACGTACCTAGTTAATTGCAAAATGCTGAGGTTGGAACCTTTGACATGGTTTTTTTTTAATTCCACTACAATGACTGACTGCAATCTCATCTGGTTGTAAGTGATGATGCAGTCTAAGATGGTAGCGGGCTAGTCTGTTAGGGAATGTGGTAGTCATACTCCTGATAGGTTTCCACGCGACATCGGTCTCGACACGCGAAAACTAAATCGCGGCACGTCTTTGTCGGTAGAGTGGTCCCACCAGACCAGACCACGTAATCTAGAATTATGGAATCTAACTCAGCACCTCCTACTTAAATTCACAGCGCTCACCGTTGCGCCAGCGAGGTAGTCAAAACACCAGGTTATGCTTATGACGAGCCTTATGCTGGCGTTTCCGTTATTTAGCACCTAATATAAAATAATTTACCTAATGAGCAATGAGATTGTATACCTATGTGTTTGATTACAAATCTTATTAGATTCCCAGACACTCGTGTGTCACATGTGGTGCTCCAATTGGGGACAAAATTTAGCTGTCTAAGGCCAGCCAGTTCACTGTGTTAATAAAAGAGTTAATTGCTTTAGACCCATCAATCTCTTGTTTCCACAAGCCCTAGGGAGCTTGGGAATCTGTCTGGAGTGTGTTCTGACGTCAGTCCTACATAACTCGCAGGTTATGGACACCGCAGGCGCGAACCTCTGCGTCATGTGATGACGTCATGTCGACGCGTGCAACCTAGTTCGACTCGTCCTAGGCTGATAGGGCTAGAGCGTCTAAAATAACACGCCGCCAACGCCAGGTATACCCATGATCGTATTACGTTATCTTATAATTACTGTTTTTAAGCTTCAAGCTATATTCGCGGATAGTGTGGTGTACTCAAGAAAACGACCGACTTTCACAGAGTCTTTGGTAGACAGAGTTTATTGGTAGAACAACGTATTAAAACCACCTATTTCAGCCAGTTACTAGCAACTGCCTACTACTGTCTACTGGCTACTGTCTTGACAATTAGCGTTTCGGTACCACGACGCGTGTGTACAGTCTTTTTTATAAGTTTTAAGCAGGTAGGCAGTATCTAGGGGTTATCGGAACACTTTAGGATTGGCACTTGTCAGTTACGCATGTATAAACTTATGAAGTCGGTATTCAACAGATTTCTCAAACAACCGGATAACTAAAACCAAAAGTTAGTTCTCAGCTAGTCCTTTTGTTCCTTTTTTTTAACAAAAAATACGGAGTAAGCAGACGATGGCGCAAAGGTGTTCCTACAAAGTGCCGCTCTGTGTCCATCAACCTGAGACGTAGGTGTTACAGATGATATAAAATAAAAAAAAAAACAGCAGTTCGAGTTATAAAAAAATTAAAGATAGGCATTGTAAGAGTTATAGGAAGCCTACGCCTAAGTTTTTATAACTCGTACTGGGGATTCTCTTAATTTTACATTATGTGCATACCCTGTGCATACCCTCTATGCACGTCACTGCGCCCTTCAGATCGCAATACGGATCAATGCCAGAAATTAGCATGGAGGTAGAGTACTTTCCCGTACGAGCTATGTCAGAAAAAACTCTACTACTACAAAATACATTTATTTTATATTGCAAACTCTACTAACACTAACTAAACTAAACTATTGTTCATAATACAAAAGAATCCCGTTCCCTATCCCTATCCCTATCCCTACTAATATTATAAATGTCAATGTAAGTTGGTTTGTTACGCTTTCACGCAAAAACTACTTAACCGATCCTCATGAAACTTTGTACACATATTCTTGGAAGTGTTAGAAGTAATATAGAATACTTTTTATCCCGACATTAAGCTCGGGTTCTTTGGGAGAGGGGATGAAAGTGTTTGCAGATTTTACACCATAACTCCAACAAATTATAACCGATTTAAACAATTATTCTTGTACTATACAGGTTATAATATGTGTTTAATTTTGCCCAAACTGTGGTGGAGATAGAGGACAGAACTCCTCAGCGGACAGCAGCAAACCCCTCATTTTAGGCTTAGCGATACTGAATACTTTAATTTTTTTTAGAATTACAATTAAATTTAATGCCTCATCAAAAAACAAAATCAAACGCAGACGAAGTCGCGGGCAACAGCTAGTTAATATATATTCCAATATACTGAATAACTAATCGCTAGAAAGATGTACTTTGACGACAGCAGAAATACATAATTAGGCATTCCTTATCCTGAATACTTGAACAAAATAAAACACAATGTGCACAACACAAGTTGTCCGTAAGCGCATTCTCGGTGAGTCAGTCCTTCTGACTCATTTCCGACGCGGATTCTTAAGACGTCACGGGGGTGGCGGCGCAGGCGCACATTACTTTACCTTAGTCTTCATAGTTCTATATGATTCTGGCAGATGATAACTGGTACCTTCATAGGTACAACATCCACGAAGAGTGTAAAACCAACGCTGTTGTCATGGCATATATCAAGAAGATTACACAATAAATGTATCAATGAATCCATAGAAATTCAATGTTCCAATTTTATATGTATATCTATCCGCGAGTTTGAAGAATCCTTTTTGCAAGTTTTGTTTAGAGTGCGAGTTGAAACTTGTGTCTTTTATGCAAGCATCGTATGTCTGGCATGAGAGTTGTGTCTTTTATGCAAGTTTTGTATGTTTCGCATGAGAGTTGCAAGTGTCTTTTATTAAAGTCTCTGGCAAGGGAGTTCAAAGTGTCTCTAGCAAGTTTTGTTTGTTTCATATGAGAGTTGGAAGTGTCTTTTATGCAAGTATCGTATGACTGGCATACGAGTTTCTAGTGTCTTTTATGGAAGTATTGTATGTCAAGCAAGGTAGTTGCATGCAGTAATTATATTATGTCTCGCATGGTAGTTGCAAGTGGATTTTGTTTCGCTTGCGATTTCTAGAAGTCGAGGTGGGCTTATCACTGACAAAAGAAATTTACACGTAATATCAAGTAGTTCTACTTAACCAGCCTTCTTAATGTAGTGGTTCAACCACTAGTTCAGACTGAGAAGCCTTATCACCCAAATTAAAGGAAAAGAAGTTAAATACGACTTTAGTGTATACACTCCCTGTAACTAGACATTCCTTTTTAGTATAAAACCGTTGGTAACAAGATTTAATGAAGGAGGAAAATGTATTTATAATCTAGCAGTCAGCCGTTACTATGTCTGTGTAGTACATAGTAATAATACCCACCATACTAATACTAATTTTTACCATAAAATTGGTCTAAACGAGCTACTTTCAAAGCCTGAACACAAGTATCTATAAAATTTAACACTATGATTTATAATAAAGAAATTTTATTTAAAAATAGGCGTAGTTGGTGGCCAACTATTTCAAACAAGGCCACTCTGCCAAGGATGAGAGACCTATTTTTTTTTTAAATTTTGCTTTCGACTGAAATCGTATTTGGTGATAAGTAAAGATGCATTCTAAGATAGAAGCGCGCTAAACGGGGGTAGGTTTGTATGAGATATTGTATTGAACAACTAGTAACAAGTCATGGTCGAAGCCACCTAGACAGACCAGACCTGCGGAAATTCAGAAATTTTAAATTCCCTCATTGCCCTTGTCGGGGATCAAACCAGATACCTCCACAGCGCTCAGTACCTCGCTAGGAAGGTTAAAAATAAAACGTAACGTAATAACTCAAAATTTCCATGTCGTGAACTAGACTCACTGGTTTTTCAAGTGAAGTGAAAGTAAGTACGTATGACACATCGCACTTTTCGTAATGCCTCCCATAACAATACCGTACCGACACAAGTCTCATGACTCATGTATTGAAATTATACTCGTAGTTCCGATTCCGTAACAGTCATTTAAACAAAACATCACCATCATAATTTCTATCGATTCCTTGGCATGCCCAGCGGACCCTTGGTCGGAAGTCGTCCGTCCAAGATAGTCGGGATCTATCAATCATGTTTACCAGCACTTTGGAGTCCCAAGGTCAATCTGTTCTCCAAGTAAATCGTACACAATCAGAAAAATAATTAACTCATTCCTTATTCCAACACGTAGAGTAAGGCACTCAAGTCGATATTATTGACAATAAAAATATTGACAATCAAATGCTATTATTAAACTTGGTATCAAAAGCGCACGGTGAAATCGGCCCTAAGCCCCGAGCCGGAAGATCGTCCAGTCCGTAACGACCCAATAAATCCTTTTCATGTATCGCGTGCGCGTGCGCAAGTAATTGCCAAGAAAAACGCGTCACGCCTGCGGCTCGCGCGTTTTTGTCGAACAGGAAGCGCACGCGCGGTCGCTGCTTTTTATAAAACGCATTAATTTTTAATGCAATGCAATCGAGATCGTTGGCCGCGTTATAATCTGTGAACAATGTTGAAATTTATAGTTTTTTTTTTAGTTTCGAGAATAGAATCGGCCAAGTTAAAATGCCAAAAAAAAGAAAAACGCATACAATAAGTTTTTATTTACTACCTTAATAAAAGGAGTGATGCCCGTTTCCACTAACGACGAAGAAGGCAAGTAAGTTGCACATAATCAAAGAAGATTCCTAGGCATTCAATTAACTTTCACTAAACGATTTAGGTACACCAGACCACTCATATAAACTAATTTGTCTATGGTACTTGCCACAAGGTGTATTATAAATGTTTGTATTTTCTTATTTTTCATTTTTCGTATGGATTTAAGGTTATGAGAGTATTTAAGAGTCGCCTAAAGTTTACGATCCGCCAAATCGATGTCGTAACTTTGGACGGTGTTAGACCTCACATAAGAGTTCGTGAAACCTTTTTTTCTATATCACTTTATATCCGCTTAAGGCAATGCCTAGCTTTAGTGGAAACGGGCATAAAACTCCATTTTATGCACTTGTGCGTATGTTTCAAAAATATGAAAAATATGTACCACATTAAAGCAAAGCAAAATAAAAATATAACAACCGTATCCCTAACAGGTTTGCCGGCTTAAATCATAAAGTGCATCTTAACATATCACCAGAAGGATTTCCATATGTCAGTTAAAACCCAATTCAGCTATCCACTGTGGAAAGTTGCCACCAAATAACCCGTTCCAAATTTTGTATTTTGAAACCTAAGTTTCCAACTGAGTTAATTTCGACTCGGTTGAATAACGTACCTAATGTATAATAATGGTTTTGGCGTTATTTGATGGCAACTTCCAACAGTGGCTAGCTTTAATATCAACTGAAAAATAGAATCAGCCTGTAGGCGAGATTGCGTTCAAGTGCTTCATCATTTGCCCACTACCAGGCACGGGTCTCCTTCCACAATGTGAAGGGGTTAAGGGCGTCTTCCACCACGCTGGCACAGTGCGGATTGTTGGACTTCACAAACCTTTGAGAACATTATGGAGAACTCCCAAGCATGCGGGTTTCCTCACCTCTTCTTTTAATACGCACATAGCGTTTTAAGCAAAAACGACATCACTTAAAAAAGTTAGAGGTGCGTGCTGGTATTCGAATTCGGTCCCCCGAAAGTGAAGTGAAGTCCTGCCTCCTGGGCTATCACCGCTCATTCAAGAACTTACTTATTATTTTTATAATTTAACTCTTTATTTGTACACCACTGACCACTATGAAGTTAGGTAAAGAACAATAGAATTACAAAGACAGAAGTAGAATACAAAAGGCGGCCTTATCGCTTAGTAGAGATAAGGCTGCTTTTGTATTACTCCTGGTGAAATAAAATTAAAGTTATCCCGCACATTTTATTTTAGAAACCTCCCTAGTGAATGGCTACTCCCCGCTGTAGTGAGCGCTATGGTTTTTTAGTGGGTTTTTGGTAGGTCACGGATTCAATCGTCAGGAATTTAATTAATTTTTAAATTTCCTCTGGTCGGTTCTGGTGGGTCTAGACAGTCTCGGTCGGGGCTAGACAGCCACTGCCACTCTACAGACAAAGATACTTGCCGCTAAGCGATTGGGCGTTCCAGCACAATGTCGCTTAGAAACCGATTAGGGTTTAATATAACTGTCATACCTCAAACAGGTAGGCCTGTTACCATTTTATACTGCATCATCGAAACCAGCTGGTTAGATTGCAGTCATGGGCTAACTTGTAGTGGAATAAAATATTACAAAAACATCAAGGAAAAGGTCGATTCTACTGCCAAAGCGCGAAATAGATGTTCCATTTCAACAATTTAGTGTCCCAGGTCGCGTCTTCAAACCATTGAACCGCGCAGGTGAAGAACCGGGCGGGAACTGAAGGTCACCAGACATAATTCACTTATCACTGGGGTCGGCACAAGGAGAGAGCGACGGCCGCCGGTACAAGGTGGCCTGCTCTACATACCTAGAACACCTTAGGTTACCTCCATAGGTTCACATACACATAATAATAATAATAATAATAAATGTACTACGACAATACAGGAGCGAATCGATGATTTTTACGCCATTATAAGGAAAAAGACGGCATCCCTCCTGACAAGGTTGCGGTCGAGCTCAAACAGTATCCTGAATATGTTAGCGGGAAAGTTTGATTCACCTATCTTGCAACACTTCATGTCGGTGCTTGTACGGTGAAGCAAATTGTATTGAATTTATCCTATAATATAATATAATTCTATAATATAATATAATTAATTAATACTAACATAGTCGTTTAAGTTACAAGTTAAAGTTGTTTAGTTTTTAAGTTGAAGTTTTTAGTACTAACAAAGGTGGACCTTAGTTGTCTTAATAAAGAGATTATTATTATTATTATTATTATTAAATACACACATCGCCATCTAGCACCAAGGTAAGCGTAGCTTGTGTTATGGATACTAAGATGACTGATGAATATTTCTTTATGAATAATATACGTAAATACTTATAATATAATATACATATAAACACCCAGACACTGAAAAACATCAATGTTCATCACACAAACATTTTCCAGTTGTGAGAATCGAACCTACGGTCTTGGACTCAGAAAGCAGGCTATATAGTTACATTCTAGTAGAAGTAGAAGATTTTTGTATTTTCACACAATTTAACAGTTATCAATTATCAAATCAACCCCATTACGCCCTCTGCTGGGCACGGTTCTCCTCCCACACTGAAAAAGGGTTAAGGCCGTGGTCCACCACGCTGGCCCAGTGCGGTTTGTTGGACTCCTCTCATGTAGAACTCCCAGGCATGCAGGTTTCCTCACGATGTTTTCCTTAACCGTTAAAGCAAGTGATATTGTAATTGAAATAACAGAGAGGTGCGTTTCATAACAGAAAAGTTAGAGGTGGGAGCTGGGATTTGAACTCGGCCCCCCGAAAGGAAAGTCGAGCTCCTACCACTACACTTCCTTGCATGCCCTGGGAACAGTGGCGTGCAGTGGGTTTCTTACCAGGGTATGCATACAGTAGGAAGACTGCAAAAAAATGCCAAAAGTCCGCGTCCTTTATGAATTATATATCAGATTTAGGGTAGCCAGTGCTTTTGTGCATGTATGAAGTGCACGCCACTGCCTGCGAAGTGTTGCTCTATTTCTAGCCGATGGTTTTCAACTTACCATCAGGTGGTTATAAAATAAAACGAATGATTTAAAAAGTTACTTTGTATTTAGAAAAGGAGATACCTGCCTATTGTTTAAAACATGAAATTATTCTTAATGCAACATTTCCGAAGAGTTTTTTTGAATCTATAATATAATACATACTGGACCGCGAGGTAATTACTTTTATAGATATTGTGGAGAACGGTCTACGCGATACGTATCTACAACTCTACAATGGCAAACAGTGCGGAATCGCCAACCGAAGGAAAAGTGCTCCACGGCAGATGGTTTTTTTTGTATACTAATACTTGACTGACCAATCGATGGCCTAACCTGATGGTGAGTTAAAAGTGTACGTTCCGGTACGTTAGAAAGGCGTAGCCTATAAACAGAACAATATATCACAGGGCATACAAGTAACACACTCCGCAACGGGTATGTGGCCATTAACCTGAGAAGTAGGCGTTAGTGACGGATGGCTAATTAAAGTTTTAAGAGGCAAGAATAAATAATAAGTTGCTGAGTTATTTCTTGCTATACTTAATATATTTAAAACAAACATATCAACTCATTACCGTTCCAATAAAGGGCACAGTAAGAAAAGGTTTTAGGGCGTAATCCCACCACGATGGCCAAATGCGGATTCGTAGACTTCACACTCCCTTGAGAACAATATGGAGAACACTCAAGTATGCAGCTTTCCTCCACGATGTTTATCCTTCACGATTAAAGCAATTGATATTTAATAACACATAGCTTATAGCTTTGAAAAGTTAGAGGTGTGTGCCTGGCATCGTACTGGGTCGCCCTGATAGCGATATCGAATCCCACTAGGCTATCAGCGCTTCATCATATACCAATATTTAAAGCTGAAGAGTTTGTTCGTGTGTTTGTGTACTTGAACGCTATGATCTCAATAACTACTGTTCCGATAAACACTAGGCTATCAGCGCTTCATCTTATACTAATATTTAAAGCTGAAGAGTTTGTTCGTTTGTTTGTTTATTTGAAAGCTATGATCTCAGGAACTTCTGATCCGATTTGAAAAAATCTTTCAGTGTTAGATAGCTCATTTATCGAGGAAGGCTATAGGCTATATATCCTGACGCTAAGACCAATGAGAGCATAGCATCAATAAAGAACGTTTCTAAATCGGGGTTTTCTTTCTTTTTAAGAGCTTCCGCTGCGTGAGCTGCGTAAACGGTTAAAGTTTTGATAAAATCATGTATGGCCCTTTAAAAGTTAAAAAAAAAAGTTCGTGACAGCATATGTCTATCTTTTAAGGTTGACTTATACGCGGGCGAAGTCGCGAGAGACCGTTAGCTATAATATAATAGTTAAGGGTTTATATAAATAAATAAAGACTGACCGACCCTGTCTTGGACTCCAGACAGGGTCGGGCTGGTCAAGTTTCATTTTTATACGTTCTTTGCACGTTGTGGATATCTAGGTATATAGCAAAGAGTGGACAGAAAGCAATATTCTAGAAGTCTTTAACCTTCAGCTACATTTATTTACAATCAAAATAAATGCATAGATAATTGTTTATTGTAATAATATTACTCGCAAAAAGTAAATCTAATACCACATATCGCGCAGTCCTTCGCACATTTCTCTATGCTCCATAGGTCCATAATGCACCTAATATAATTGTGGTGATACATGACCATTCTATCGTGACGCATGCGATGTTTTTTCGCCGCCATCGCGTCCGAGCGAGCGTCGTAGAAAAACTCTCAAATGAGGTTATTTCCAAACGGTAAATAGCAAAAAGCTGGAAGTCAGGTCAGCGACTTGTAAGGGGGAATGGCTAATCACGTTGGGCATGCAACAGTGATAAATAATCATCATCCGCAGCCTGTTGACGACCCAATGCTGGCAACGGGCCTCCTCTCTCATAGAATAGATGATTTTCGTGCATAGATACACCACGCTGCTCCAAACGTCAAATATATAAAACTCCCTCGTTTTTGCATGAATAGCGTGTTTTTTATCAGTGTCCTATTTCAATATTTACTATTTCTTTATTTTATGCTTGTATTTAATCATATTATTTTTTTCATTTAATTTTGTCATTCTTAATTTGATATAGTTAATTAATGTTAGCTTTTTATGGTAACATAAAAGCAGTACTACATCTTTGAAATTGTTTTGATGACCTGAATGAAATTTTAAACATTACCTACACTGGATATTCTTGTATCTTGTTTGTGTAGTTGTAATATAGTTTAACAATATTTATTTGCATGCGGTGTTTACCTATAAGTAGCCTAACATTTTGTTTTTATACTGTATAAGCTAGTTTAAAATTTTTTTTTGAAATTCAAACCAGTTTGTGAATCAAATAATAAAATAAATAAATAAATATACTACGACAATACACATCGCCATCTAGCCCCAAGTAAGCGTAGCTTGTGTTATGGGTAATAAGATGACTTGAGTATATTTTTGTGAATAACTAGCGTACCCAGCCCGCTTCGCCGGGCTAAATTTTGCTTTATTTTATTTCAACAATTAACTTACATGATTAAATTTTTAATTTAAGTCTCATAATATATTAAATCATTTATTTCTTTCCGTATTCATTCTCTTCTATTCTCTTCTCGAGCGGGTGAAGATCATTATCTACACCCATGTACACCCAACAATAGAATATCATCATAGTAAATAAAAGCTGTATGTGACAGTTCAAAAATAGGAGTGCTCCGATCGCCACCAAACCTTACAGGATTACTCGCCAGGTCAGTCCGGAGATTCCCTGAAAGTTTCATTGAAATCGGTCCAGCCGTTTCAGAGCCTATACGGAACATACCCACACACTTTCTCTTTTATATATATAGATAGATAGTTATACATAAATACTTAGAATATACATATAAAACCCAGACACTGAAAAACATTCATGCTCTTCACACAAACTTTTTCCAGTTGTGGGAATCCAACCCACGGCCTTAGACTCAGAAAGCAGGGTCGCCGCACACTGCGCCAGTCGGCCGTCGAAAAAAAAACATAGCATGTTGCATTTTGCAGGCATGCCATGAATAATAATAATAATAATAAAATAATAAACAAATATACTACGACGATACACACACCGCCATCTAGCCTTAAAGTAAGCGAAGCTTGTGTTATGGGTACTAGGATAGCTGATAAATATTTTTATGAATATAAAATATAATACACGTAAATATTTATAATATACCGATGAACACCCAGACACTGGAAAACATCCATGCTCATCACACAAACACTTTACAGTTGTGTGAATCGAACCCACGGCTTTGGACTCAGAAAGCAGGGTCGCTGCCCACTGTGCCCACTGCAACTAGGTGTTAAGCCTTATACGTATTACGTACAAGTCATTGTAGTATACCAACATAAAGAATCTTTGGGAATTAAATATTTTATAGAGATTACCTAATCAGGTAACACACAAAAACAACTCGACTCAACTACATACGATTATAATGTGACGCTACGCAGTAAAATTTTCCAGAAAGATCTGTGTTAGATAGGTCAGGGTACTACTGGGCATGCGCCATGGGTTCATTTCGCGTATCAATAAATTGTTTCCACTTTCAGAGGAGTAGGTACCTATTAAACAGACAATGATATGAAATGGAGGCCATGTTCCCCGATACGAGTTAAGAAAATTATATGGGTTGCGGTCCTATAACACACTAGATATACAACACATCGTCATCTTCATCAGGGACAAGCCTCCTCTCTCATAAAGCATAAACCCACCACGCTTCTCTAATGCAGGTGGCAGGCAGCACAAGGCAGCTTGAACGATTATTTCCACCTGCACGGCTAGCATAGGCAGGAGAAAATTATCTCCTCGGGGAAAGGATACAAATTTCACAGCTTTATGAACTCTCAGAGGACTGGCGCAGAAATGGAAATATTATCCAAATCATATATGTTTAGTAATAAACGGGATAAACTTCTCCTATTCCCTGTTCCCGTGCTTCAAAAGATGGACACCTTAATTCTATCCCATGGAAGGGAATATAATCGGGGACATCATCTTTGTCTCCTGACTGTGCTAGCCCCGAGCCCCGCTGTTAGTAAAAATAGCCGGCACAAAGAGGGCTAAACATGCTGAAGCACGGGGGGGTGGACACCACCCATTTGAAAATAATTTATAATTTGATTGATAAAATATAAATTATTTTCAATGATGACCCGGAATTCGAGTCAGATCAGAAGTTGGATGTGACAAGGCAGTAACCACATGGGCCGAAAATTTATAAACGGTGAGAAGAAAAAAAATTGCGCCATCTATAAGACTTCTACTTGAATTTAAACAGCGACAACCATATAAAAGATTTTTCATAGTAGATAAGCCCAACTAAGTACCTCTAAACTTTAAAAGACTAGAGTAATTATGGTGGATTTCAGGTTTGAACATATTTAAATTTTAAATTTTAATAATAATTCTTCTTTTTTGCTTTTTGCTTTTATAACGCTAGGCAAAAAAAATCTAGACACCATTTATTTTAGATCTGACAACACTAATTTAGCTCTCTAGTGTCTATGCTAAAGTATCAGCAATAATATTATTTTACTTAATCGTTAATATTTGGTTTCACTTCGCTCCTTAAAATTTACAAAAATTGACTACGAAAATAAAAATATAAATACATATGTGTAATATAAATATATGTGTAATTAATATTAAAATTATAATTACTGGAGGCAATAAATCAAGGTTTTGCAGGTTATGTTGCGTGAAGCATCCTAGAACTAGAACTAGACAATTATGAAAATAATCGCTGATAAAAGAATGACATGCCTCAAAGTCATGAAACGATTATCTATTGTTTATTATTTCACGAAAGGTGTTCTAAAATATGTTTGACTACATTTCAGCATGTTTTGCTCAGTAAACATAAACCGGTTACCTATTTATACGAATGATTTTGGATGATAAACAACGCGTATAGAGTACCTAATGTCATTTGATACTTGCAATGAGTGTATTAAGTAATTATATTTATTTACTACGTTTGCTATTCAGATAAATTTAAAAAGAAAAAAATTATGTAACTTTATTTGTTTTGTCTATAACTAATAAAGAAAACATTACCATGTTAATAAATTCTTAGATGTTGTTAATTCCGTGAAACCATTATTCTTAATTGATGATATTCAGAGTTGTTTGCTCTCATGGTGTAAGCATAATATGAGATGCACTTGCGAATTAATTTTATTGATATTAGTCCTTTTGCCGAACATCTTAATATTTTAACCCATAATTATTTAATTATTAAAATGATTTTATCGTGCTATTTGGGTTGCAATATTCAAGATAAGTTTGCGATTGTGGCGCCTCTATTAATTTCAACTCTTTTTTGCCCCACTTTAAAACGCCATGGTCAAACTGACAAATGCCAATGTCGATCGTCAATCGAATGTTGTGACGTGTGTCGAACACAAATGTCAAAAATAAAATATAAAAAAGTTAAATCATAATAATTTTATTCGGTATTTCGCCTTTCAATTTAAATCCTTTGTTTTTGTTGAATAAAAAGTGGTTTGCAACATGCACGGTGTTTAAAATTACAGTTTTCTTATTGATAACTAAAATCCTTGTAAAAATGGGGACGATTTTCCTGGTTCCTTTATCACTCATATTTTGCCTTACCTGGTAAGTTTCAAGCTACGTTTCTAATGCTGCTATAAATTTGTAGTTTTTGAAAGTAATATTTGAAAATAATAATAATTCCTTTTTCAGTTTAAGCTTTGCACATCCGTCGGAAATTGCAGATGTGTTTGGTTTTAAAGTACTGAGGAGAGTTTCGGCTGGACATGACTTTGATTTACTTATATTCACGCAGCAATGGCCCGCCACTGCATGCAAAGAATGGAAGAAACGAGACCATTCCCATACATGCTCTATGCCTCCCAAAGCAGACAGTTGGAGTATACACGGCATCTGGCCGACCAAATTCGGTCAAATGGGCCCTGCTTTCTGCAATCGGACCTGGCTTTTTGACCCAGAACAAATAAAACCCATAGAGGACAAACTTGAGAGTGTTTGGGTTAACATTTTTGGAGGTATATATAAATCCTAACATTATTATTTGTCTATTTTGTGTGAAGTATATAGTCAGAAAGAATATAAAATGATTATTTATCTTTCCTAAGCAGCGAAAAAAATTAAAACCGGTTTTGGTCCTAATCTGGTATTGGAATCATTTTGGTAAGGTTTCAGTTTAGTTTTTTGAACTAGTTAAACTGAGAAACCGATTCTTACTTAATTTCACTTAATCTACGAAAAACCCTAACTTAAAGGGATTATTTTATTTTATCATACAAAATGGTGGTTACAGTGAAGGCTGTTGCAATGAAAACACCCATGTTTTGCTTCAGTTACAAAAGCTAATGTTATTATTGCATTTTATTAAGCAGCAAATTGTACATCTGTTTTTCACTAAGCTAATTTTGAGGGGACCAAGAAAGAGGCATAAAATTATATTTATCCAAACCATAAAAGCAGTGATAGTACACTGGGTAGAAGGCCAACTTCACTTATGGGGGGGCTGAGTTTTATCTCGAATACCAGCATGTGTACCAGCGTTTTAAGTAATTAAAATATCACTTGCTGCAACGGTGGAGGAATGCCTGAGAGTTCTACATAATGTTCTCAAAGGTGTGTCTAGTCCACAAATCCAAACTGGGTCAGCGTGGTGGACTATGGCCTTAACCCCAGCAGGAGACCCATGCCTTGTAGTGGGACAGTAATGGGTTGATATGATGATTGTGAAAATAATTTACTTACACTTACAGGCACTTCACTCTACGCTCTTTGGTCTCATGAATGGACCAAACATGGAACTTGCGCAGCCATCTTAGATAAATTTAATTCAGAGTATAAATACTTTTCCATGGGAATCAAATGGCTTAGTCAGTACTCTATGTCTGATATTCTACAAGCAAAAAACATTGTGCCTTCTAACACCCAGAAATACTCTTTAGTAGACATTAATAATGCTATTAAAGAAAAACTAGGCGTGGACCCAGTAATAGAATGTAAGAAAGAAGACGATGAAAACTTTATATCCGAAATAAGGATTTGCTTCACTAAAGATTTGGAACCCACTGATTGCGACGGAGTAGTATGGAGTTTAAATTTTTATGGTCAAACTATTCTGTCTAACTGTGATAAATCAAAGGATATTACGTACCCCCATTATATAAGTAATAGTTTGATCACACAGTTACACCGTCTTATTTATTGGTTGCAGTGGTTTACTTTATAGTTATTTATTTCAGTTTTTTTTTGGCATCATAAATGAATTATTTTTAAGTAGCTAAATATTTCATGAAATCAAACTTCTTTTAGCTTATTTTTTTTTTTATACAAATGCATTATCTTATAATAAGTTTTTTACAAATAGACCAACTCTTGACTGCAATCAAATCAATCTTCTTATGGTAAGTGACATACTTGGGTAAAATATAATGATAGTTTAAATCGGTCGAACAACAGTTTTGCATTTTAATGAACCTGCATACCTTTATACAACCATGCAGGTTGAATAATTAATTAAACTCCTCAAACAAATAAAAAACAGTTAAAATAATCTGGTACTTACATTATAATAGTCTTGAATTTTTAACTAACCGTAAGTTTCAATTATTATTGTTGATATAATTCATCTTTGAAAATTAGCAACCTTTGCTTAGCAAAGTGTTGGTTTTTTTTTTTTTTTAAATCAAGCATCATGAGCATAATATTTTATAATAATTTGATATATTTATTAGTAATGGTTTGATCACACAGTTACACAGTCTTATTTTTTGGTTGCTGTGATTTACTTCAGAGTTGTTTGTTTCAGTCGTTTTTTGGCATCATAAATGATTTTTTTTTTTATATATGTTTATTTGTTTATAGCCAAATATTTTATGAAATCAAACTTTTTTTTTATTTTTAATTTGACTTTTTGCTTATTTTAATTTTTTTATACAAACGCAATATAATTATTATAATGATAAATAGACCAGCACTTGACTGCTGAAATCAGTAACTTTGGTAAAATATGGTGATAACTGATAGTTTAAATCAGTTGAACAACAGTTTTGCATATTCAAATTAAAAAATTCTTTATTCATGTAGGCCTATCACAGGCACATATGAAGCGTTCATACATATACGTTTACATAATTGTAAGGGGATGGTGATAACTTCGTTGGCCAACGTAAACCTAAAGCTACGACTACTCATAAACTTAACAACTATTCATGAACCTGCATACCTTTATAAAACCATGCAGGTTTTATAATGATACTTGCCTTTTATAACCATGCAGGTTGATGCATTAAATTCCTCTAACAAATATAAATACAATATAATTTAATTTGGTATTGACATTATAAGTCTTGAGTATCAACTTTTTTTTTAGCATATCGTCAGTTTCAATTATTGTTGTTGAAATAATTCATCTTTGAAAAAAACAACCTTTGCTTAGTTAAGTGTTGGTATTAATTAAATTTATTAAAATAAAAATAATCAAGCAACACGAGCATAATATTTTGGTGATTTTTCAAACTTGTTATTAAGTTTCTGTATTATTGGATAATCTTAATTAGTAGGTAGTATTTTACTTATAAGAAATTAATAATTACTTTGCAAATCAAACCTCATCTGTTTCAATTAAGTCACACATCATGAAGCCTTTATTCATTAATATTACTGTATTCATCTCTCATAATGAACTCCTGCTATTTTATCCTACGCTGATTCTCTGTTACAATGTTTCTGATTTTGTTGTACACAAATCTCTTAGCTAAATTGAATGATCTAAAAGTAGTTCTATTTCTAAAAAAAAAAGAACTACTTTTAGATCAGCAAATTTCGTTTTAATTTATAACAAAGTGGGCAACATTGATGTATTCAACAAATTTAATTTTGTGTCATAAATTTTGACATCCCTTCATTCTGTAATTTTTTTTGCGTCATAAATGTGAGGACTACTTGAAGTAATTATGCTGTCATGGAGAATCGGGAGTAATAAATTTATTTGGAGATTATTTTAATAATAACTTTCATAATGTACTTAAGTTATATATTATATAGTAATTTATATTAATTGATCAGCCATTTTTTTTTATATTTTGTTTTTTATATGTATTTTACAGCTTTATTAGCACAAATTAAGCATAATAATTAATTGAAAAATCCACTTTAAAATGCCTGCTCATTAAAATATTGCATAATATGTAAGAAATGAAGTGTTCAATTTGTCAATTTTTAAAAAACAATGTTCTCACAAATAAACTGTTTATTGATGTTATTTTTGTTTCGTTTCCTCTTTTATTTCATAACTAAATAATCGTGTTTAATAGGTCCTTATCTTAGATTTTGGGTTAGATTAGGCCAATTCCACAGGAAAATTTGACAGCTCAGTCAGGTTAACCTGACTGAGCTGTCAAATTTTTGACAGACAAGGAGCAAGACATTTTTATCTTAACTTACCGTGAAATCATACTTATCTACTGGTAACAAGATTCAGATTCCAATGTTTAGATTTACCCGGGAAATTCCGTTGATGCCTTGAGGTCTGGCCAGTGCGATCTGTTACAGGAAAGCAATGGCCCACCCTACCGACAAAGACGTGCCGCTAAGCGACTTAGTGCTCCGGTGCGATGTCCCGTAAAAACCTATTAGGGGTATAACTACTATACTCTCTAACAGGTGAGCCAGCTACAATATTACCACCAGGTAATATTGCAATCAAGGGCTCAATTGAAAAAAAAGCAGAATAAATCAATATAGGTACTATGACAATACACACATCGCTATCTAGCCCCAAAGTGAGCAAGAAGGGTGTTTACTTGGCGTTTCTAAAGAGAAACAGGGTAGTTGATTGTAGGTCCACCACATAAGGACATTACCGTCACTCGCGTGAACTTTATATATGCACAAAAGCACTGCCTATTGCTACTGCGACACCACTGGCCAACCGCTGAGGCCTCTTGCTTTTCGCTCACACCTGATATCTTATTGGATATGAAAACAATACAATCCACATTTGCAAAAAATAGTTACGCAGTGTTTTCTCACACTCCCACAGATAGAACCTTTCAAATGTCAGAGCGTGATAGAGCACTATATAACTATTCCGTTATGCAACGTTTATTTGCAAGGCCATGCAGTAAACTTGCAAATACTGTGACGATAGTAAAATTTATACAAAAATTAATTTATTTCAAGTAGGCCTACTTTATAAGCACTTTTGAAACGTCACGTATGTTGTGACTACCACCGGTTCGGAAAGCAGATTCTACCGAGAAGAACCGGCAAGAACTAATTAGTTGCTCTTATCCAACATCAAAATTGACAATCGAATGTCATATTAAATCATTGCCTTAATGTAAAACTACCTTAATGTCAGTTGTTCAGTTCGTTTGGGTCCAGCGGCTCCATGCGTTTTATCTCATCTGTCCACGACTTCCGGGGTCTACCATTGCTGCGTTTACGGGTACCAAACCAGGGTAAAGCAGTGAAATGGCATAGAATGGCAAAATCCTGCTGTTGCCAGTTATATGAAAATGTTAGGGTAGGCAGCGCTTTTAGGCATGTATGGAGTGCACGCCAATGGAGGTCGCCATTTCAGCACCTTGGGACCCCAACGACCATCGTGTTCCCGAGCTATCTGCCCTGCCCATTGCCACTTCGACTTCGCGGCTCGCTTAAGCTATAAGGCCACTGGTTCTTCACCGTATCTCCTCATTTCCGATTTGATCACGTAGAGCTACTCCGAGTATAGCTCTCTCCATCGCCCGCTTAGTTACCCTGAGCCATCTTATGAAACCAGAGCAATAAAACATCACCTTTTAGATTAACTACGTTCCATCGCTTTTCATAGATTTTTTTTCCGTCTATTTATTAATATAGCTTATCATAATATATATTAGTTTATTATTGTTATATTATTTTTTTATTTATGTATCTTTTGTTTATGTATTCGTAGGTAATTTTATTATAATTTTACACCACCTATTTGTTGTCGCTCTTGTTGTTCTAATCCTAAGGTTGCCTGGCAGAGATCGCTTTTAAGCGATAAGGCCGCCTTTTGTATTCTACTCCAGTCTTTGTGTTTCTCTCTATTCGCCCTTTATTTTCCGAACTGTGTAGTGGTGTACAAATAAAGAGTTTAAATATAAAGACGGCAAGAAAGGAATTCCAGATCTTTGCTAATAATAAAAAAAATCATATAATTAACTTTTATTAGCCCACTTATCAACATACACCCATAACATACAAATACTCCATAAGAAAGTAGATCTCAATTAGGTAGCATATTACTTTAATATATCAAAAGTCCAGGCCTAAAGTATTATTTATTGCATTGAAATTAGTGAATTACACTAGTTTTTGCACGTCATACTTTACATATGTCAAAGTATTTTGACGTAACACGCCGAATTCAGACTTGATTAAAAATAGCAGCTATTGTGCACCCCTTGACACTATGATAACTGCAGACGGGACCAATCCTGAAAAAAATAATGACGAAATAAATCTATACTTCTATAACTACTAATTCTCACATCAACTCATTACTGGCCCACTACAGAGCACGGGTCTCCCACAATGAGAAGGGGTTAAGGCGTAAGGGGGTAAGGTCGTAGTATATTTATTAACTATTTATTTATTTAAGATGAGCAATTCCGTAATTGTTTTGGCGTAACCGTTTACGTATCGCACGCATCGGAAGCTCTCGAAAGGAAAAAAATTATACCAGTTTTTTTTGCAACATTTTTGCGTGCGTGATGTTATATAGCCTTTAGTCTTTCTCGATAAATGGACTTTCCAACACAAGAATTTTTCATTTCAAAGTAGTAGAGATAGCCCCAGAGATAAGCGCGTTCATATAAACTCTTAAACTTTATAATCAACGTATATCAACAATTGCGCAGAAGACAATAAATATATCCCCAGATTTTATCCCCTGACAAGGTATATGATAAAGCACGGGAACATGGCTTAGAAGAAGTTCACCCCTGTTTATTATTACACATATATTATTTGGATATTATATCCACTTGTGCGTTGATAAAGCTGTAAGGGAAGATACATTTGTATCCTTTCCCCGGGAAGATAATTGTCTCCTGCCCTAGCTAGCCGTGCAGGTGCAATCTGTTAAATTATCACCAACTAGCTGTTGCCCGCGACTTCGTCGGCGTTTGATTTTGTTTTTTAATGTGGCATTAAATTTAGTTGCAGTTCTAAAAAAAATTTAAGTATTCAATATCGCTAAGCCTTAAATGAGGGGTTTTCTTATGTCCGCTGGGGAGTTCTGTTCACTATCTCCAACCACAGTTTGGGCAAAATTAAACAAATAATTATATAAATTGTCGGAGTAATGGTGTAAAATCGTCAAGCACTTTCATCCCCTGTCCCAAAGGAGCCGAGCTTAATGTCGGGATAAATAGTATCCTATATTACTTCCAAGAATTTGTGTACAAAGTTTCACGAGGATCAGTTAAGTAGTTTTTGCGTGAAAGCGTAACAAACAAACTTACATTGACATTTATAATATTAGTAGGGATAGGAATAATTAGTACCAATAATAGTTAAAAAGAGGATATTACCTAATCCATCTAAAGACGACTCGTAGTCTTCAGGGGCGAATATCTTCTTGGGGAATGTAGTCATGAATTTGAAACTATCATTTTGTGCAAATTCAGGTTTGTGAACTTGTAGATATAATCTGTGGAACAAAGACATCGAATTGCAACAACGCATCTGAAATCGTATCCGGTATTTTCTTGACTGGGTAAGACAGTAGCCCTAATCGAATCGTTGTAGGATTCGTGATATGACCGTATTCAATTTCACTATAATTAATCTAAAAATAAAATTGTAATGTAATTTATATTTTATTTTTTAAAACATTTGCACACTGTCTGTGACAGTCGAGTTTGAAGGGTCTGTTTAATTAAATGTGTACTTGTTATGTAGACATTGGCATCTTGGAGATGTGTCATAAAAAGTTCATAGTTTTTATTAAACGTAAGCTTATAGAGAAGTCCTTTTATAGTATAAAGGACTACGTAATTGATAAAAATGCTTGGTTGTGAATGATTGCTCTAACCAGGTTGCTGTTCCAATAGTTTTAAATGACAATGTGAGATGGTAATAACAAAAAAACACAACCGGCTAAGTTTGTTGTGGGCTTCTTCTTAGACCAGGACGCATTTGGAACCCTCGTAGCTTTAGTTTTAAGTTTACGAACATGGTTATGGCCATCATCTCACTACCGTGTAATTCTCATGTAATGTACGCATCAAAAGTGCCACCTATGGGCCTACCTGGATAAAGATATTTTTGACTTTGACGTTGACACACAATTTGGCAAATAAATAAATATTATTATTATTATCAGTCGGCCGACCTCCCTGGCACGGTGAGCACTGTGATTTAAGTGGGAGGTCTCGGCTCAATCTCCGGTAAGGGCAATTCGGAATTAAATTGATTGAAATTTCTCTGGTCTGATGTAATGGGAGAATTTGGCAGGGGCTATTTACCACCCTACCGACAAAGACGTGCCGCTAAGCGATTAAGCGTTCCGGTACGACGTCGCGTAGAAACCTTAGGAGAATGGCTTTAATAAAATCAGGTTAGCCTGCTACCATCTTGACTGCATTATCATCTACTTGAGATTACAGTCAGGGGCTAACTTGTAGTGGAATTAAAAAAAAGAATTAAAAAAAAGTCGGGGGTAATAGCCTCATCGCATCCGTGTGTTGGTGTGCACGTTTTTATGCTGCTTTTCAAAATTCAAAAATGTTTTATTCATGTAGACCACAGGCACGTATGAAGTTCATCCATTTAACATGTAACACTAATGTAAGTAATATACGTTGATGAAAATACTTGAGTTGTCACCTTTTTAAAGAAACTTTTAAATTAAAACATTTTGTATACGAAGAAAATAAATGTATATTAAAAAAACAGTCATCGTTTTCTGGAGAAAATTCGTTATATTATTTATAATTTATCATTCATATTTAGTTCCTTTCATAATCTGTACTTTTGTGCCTATTACTGTACTGTACAAAATTATTTCGATGTTTCACGGCTCACATTTTTTTGTTCAATATATTTGCAGTTTACTTATCACTTACACAATAAAGTAGCTTTTCTATTTACACTGTACAGTAGTGTTAATAGAGACGGTTCGTTACCTGACAGCGCTCAGTTGTTCCTTAGCCCCGAACGTGTGCGAGAGGGACTGCCCGTCGGGTAGCCGCAGTTGTATGCGCGCCTGGTCGTACGACGCCTTGGGGGCGCCGGCGGAGGGGGCAGCGGGGGGCGGGGGCACTGGCGCCGCGGGGGCGGGGGCCGGTAGACCTGAGGCCGCTAGTCTAATATAAAAAATAAATTTAAAAACCCCCGACTCTAGTGAAGGCCTTTCATTTGACAGTTGACACCCATACTTTTTTTTAATTTAACAAACAATATGACATAAACATAAACTAGCCACATATTGAGGGGGTTGTGAAAGAAAAACACCATTTTGTGGGGCGGCCATCTTAGATTTGGAATTTATCATAGTTAAATTTTAACTAAAAATTAAAACAGTTAAATTAAAACAGTATTCTTCTAGTCATACCCTTTCGCTTGGTACCCATAATGAAGGAGTTGTGAGTAAATGTGTAATCCGGTATATGTAGGGGAGACAGATTTTCATCAAACAGCTAAGGACACTCCAAATTAAAATTAACATTTCAAGCAAAAAAAGACATAAAGACAGACAAACACACACACGAACATATACGTCACACTTATAGCACCCCATCGATTTTGCATTATTACCCGGGGCAAAAACTACACATAGGGTTAAATACACTGATTCAAACAAAGGAACTTTGTCTTTTGAATTTGACACCTCACATTATGGCTTCAACATCATGGCGGTTTAAGAAATTCATTCGTTATCAAATTCAAATTTCATTAATTTCAAGAAGACATAATATAAGACACTTTGAAACATTAAGTATGCCTGTTTATAGTGACTCTACCGGTTCGGAAGGCAGATTCTAGATTTCATCCAAGAAGAAGCCGGAAACTCAGCAATTTTCTTTTTCATGTACAACCCATAATCAGGGCATATGTCTCCACTCAGAATGTGAAGGGTTTAGGCTGTAGTCCACAATGCTGGCTAAGTGTGGATAGGTTAACTTCACACACCTTTTAAAGAATTATGAAGAACTCTAATGCATTCAGGTTTTCTTCACTGTTAAAGCAAGTGATATATAACTTAGAAGTTAAAGACACCTGCTGGGGTTTAAACTCGAAAACCAGACACATGGTTGAAAATGCTTACTTCCTAGCTTGTTTGTCTGCCTCTATCTGTGCTCGGACTCTCTCTCTTGCCCGCTGGTCTTCCAACTTCTCCCTGCGTCGCTGCTCTACTAACTTCTGCATCTCCTGCTCTTGTAGCCTCTGCCGTGCCTCTTGCATGTCTTTGCCGGACTTGATGCGGAGACGCTCGCGTTCCAGGGCTTCAGCCTGAAGACATGTCAAATAGCATTTCAAAATGAGGTTAAAACTACATTAACTATTTCATTAAATTTACAAAGTAACAGTAAATAGTAGAAGAAACGCTATCACAATATCATTGGTGCATAGTGCATTTCATCAGGAGCCGAGCAAATCGCCAAAATAGCACAGGAGTGGCAATAGGAGGCGAGGCGCAACACGGTGGTTCGTAGAGTAGAAGAGCGGAAGAAAGTTTGTACGGGAAACTTATCAGATGCTTTTCATAGACAATGTAGTTGGACATCACTTGCACTATTGTAAGATATAAATGTGATAGCCAAACTCGCTAACATTCAGCATACATGTTTATAAACAACAAACGCGAAAAAAGTCATACACCTTAAAGTAGTACAAGTGAGTTAAATAACAAACTGTTTTATATTAAATTCAAAACAAATTAGAATTTACTACTATAAATAGAAAATTCTAATTGACCAAATGTAAAACCTCATTACATTCATGATATACAATTTGAATTCCCATTGACATCATTGATGCAGCAAATTATGTTAATACTAGCTGTTGCAAGTGACTTTGTCTGCGTTTGATTTTGTTTTTTGATGTCGCATTCAATGTAGTTGTAGTTCTAAAAAAAAATTAAAGTATTCAGTATCGCTAAGCCTTAAATGAGAGGTTTGCTGCTGTCCGCTGAGGAGTTATGTCCTCTAACTCCAACCACATTCATCAGATATAGAATTCATCCCCTCTCCCAAAGGAACCGAGCGGGATAAAAAGTATCCTATATTACTTCTAACACTTCCAAAAATATGTGTACAAAGTTTCATTAGGATTTAGGTTAAGCAGTTTTTGCGTGAACGCGTAACAAACAAACTTACATTGACATTTATAATATTAGAAGGGATAGGATAGTAGGGATAGGGATGGATGACAGTCATGCATATTTTAGCTCTTCAACCCACTTTTTTCAGGACATATTTTTGATTTAAATTACTCTAAAATATATAATCCATTTTTATCATTTCGTAATTTGTTATTGGGCTTTGTTTGCTTTACAATCAGATCTGCGGTTCTGCAGATTGTGTTTTGATTTTTTATTATTGAGATAAAGCTTCTGCTGTTGGATTATATTTTCATATAGCTATTATTTACAGTTGGCTAAGGGATCCACGAGAAGTTATATAGCCATGTATAGAAGGTGGCTAACAAAAGTTTTCAGCTCTAACAAAGAAGTGGCACTTAGCTATTGACCATTTGAGTATGATGCTGCGTAGTAACCATTAAATAAATTAATAAATATACTACGACAATATATACAATATATACATCGCCATGTAGCTCCAAAGTAAGTGTATCTTGTGTTATGAGTACTAGATGTGACTAGATGACTGATGAATATTTTTATGAATAGGATACATAAATACTTAAAATATATATATAAACACCCAGACACTGAAAGACATTCATGTTCACTAACATTTTTCTGTTGTGGGAATCAAACCCATGGCCTTGTACTCAGAAAGCAGGGTCACTGCCCACTGCGCCACTCGGCCATCAAATTTATTTTTAAGGAGTTAAGATCTTATAGAGCTGCAATATCCATAACAGGTTAGCCCACTACCAACTTAGACTGCAACATCACTTACCATCAGTTAAGATTGCAGTCAAGGGCTAACTTGTAGTGATAAAAAATCTGCACTACTGCAATAGATAACTCAGGAATAGATATGGTTTGGGTGCATGAGCTATCATGTAAATAAGCCATAATTAATAGTAAACCTATTTTCACTACGCTAGAACTCCTCTATGATTGGACAGAGTTATAGAGCGTAGACCCATCACCCCTGCTCCACTGCAGTTTAACAAAATTACCAATGATACACAAATTAAAAAATAATTGTTAAAACAACTATTCATTGTCAGATGTTGCCTTAACAATTCTTCATTGTAAAGGATGCTTCAGATTCAGAGAGAAATATGAGTAGAGGGTAGATCTGTTTGGTGTGGAGCATAAAGATTGACAAAATTATAATTTACACCATCCATTCTCGTGTTTCAAGCAGAGTATAGCAAATTAAGCTTAATTTTCATAATATATCACGTAATTCCACAAAGTAACGTCTGCTTCTATCCATATACACAAAAGCCATTTTCAGCAGATAAATCGCAAATTGATCTTTGAATGTGATTTAACCCAGCTGCAATTTCAATTACACATTCAAATACAATTAACTTAGTGTCCTGCTCACAGTGGCGTGCACTGGGTTTCTTACCAGGGTATGCATACAGTAGAAAAATTGCATAAAATGGAAAAATCCTCCTCCTATACGAGCTGTATTTTAATTTTAGGCTATGTAGTGCTTTTGCGCATGAATGCAGTGCATGCCACTGCCTTCCATTATTGAAAAGAGGAATTAAGAGCTAGTCTAGTTTAGTTTGCCAGGCTTTCAGAGAGTACACATTGGTAAGAATAGCCAAGACTGACAAATAATACATAGAATTAGTGTACTGAAACCAATACCACCAAAATTGGTGACGTTGTGATGAGGATGTTAGAAATACCTTCTCTTTCTCTTCCCTCTCTTTCCGTTTCTGTTTCATTCTCTCTTCAAGTAGAGCCATTTGAACTTTCTTTTCCTCTTCAGACAATGGTTTTTTCTCCTCCGTGGACTCGGAGAAACTGCTGTGATTCGACTTCGCCGCGTGGAATTCCATTTCATCCTGATTTTTGAACAGTTTACCACACTCATCGCATTTGAATGACTTCGCCTCTTGGTCGCTTGGTTCAGAAGGAGCCGGGGCAGGCGTATCGAGTGATTCGGATGTTTCAGCATTAGTTGTATTAGTAGCGGCACTTTCAATAGTGTATCCCGTACTAGGTTCAGGGTCATCGGCGTGTGCTAAAAGCCACTCCATAGCCGGCTCCACGCCCTTAAAATTAGTAACAGCCAGTGCTTTTTCCCTAAAAACCGACAGAACCGACATTAAATTATAACAGTTTTATCCTGCACTATAAAAAAGTTTTGTGGCCAATACTCACGCTCTCTCTTTAGGAAAACCCATTTCGATCAATGTTTGTACCTCTGCCATTTCAAGATTGAGTGTTATTTAAAAAATGATTTGATGCAAAATTATTAGCTTTTCATCACTCATCAGCTGTTTTCACGCTGTTTTCAATTGACTGGTCTGTGGTTTTCAAGACAGCTTTTTCAAAGGACAATATGAAAATACCATAGACAAATGACAATATAGTTTTTCTTTTTTCCATGCTTTTTTAATTCGTCCCCATAAGGATAGGTGACGGTCAATTATTATGCAGCCTGTTCACATATTTATATTAAATAATTTATTCTTATTCTTGAAAACAGTCCAAAGTTCCTTGTCTGAATTTAGAATTATTACCCGTACATACGCCAGTATTATTGACGTGAGTATATATAGTAATACTATATAGCGCTCTTAGATTATACTATGATAGTATATTCGGTATAAAGACAATAATACTGCCCGTGCGCGGGCTGAGGCCACGGGGTGTATTAAAGAGTTTAAGTATTGTTATAAAATATTTACAATAATGTTAATTGTGAGCGGACAATTGAAGTAAAATTCTCATAAAGTAACATTTTAAATATTTAGAACGTGGAACTTATACATACTATAACTATATAATAATAATATATATAACTTTACGTTCATAGTGTAGCCAAAAAATGCCAACAAAGAAGATATAAACAGTAGGTAGAGGGCTCAGGTATACTTGGGTAATGGGTACAATGACTCGGCCTACGGACTCGACACGATTTTGTGATTGGCGTGAATTGGCGCGTGGCGCGGGAACGATTTTCAAAAATCAAGAAGAAATAATATTATGCCCATATGTCACTTGTGTCAATTTACGCTGCTGCTTGTGTTTATATAATTTATTTATGATATTTTCGAAATTAGTCGCCGGAACATTGTAAATGACTGTTTTTTCGGCGGGAAACTCCGTACATGGCGGACGCGGTTTTCTCAAATTTTTCTTTGATTTTACTGTAAACTCGTCTTGAAAAGGATTTGGTGTTGTTTATATTGAACTGTAACTTGGCCTGTCAATTTGTGCACACGTGTTAGTGAGATTCCGGTGTAATTTCGGTGTTTTATGTGAATTTACACAGCAGCAGAAATAGTTGTTATTGGTGATATTCGTATAAATCTAACCGTATTTGGTGTTGGTTAAATATTTATTATGTGTCTGTAGTTATAGTGTTTCCAGTAAAATGGATCTAGATACACCTCCTGAGCCGCCCGACCCGGGGGCATCAGCCTCGTCTCGCAAACGACAAGGAGAGGATACCAACGTATATGCGGCCAAAAAAACTATAACTGATCCTACTCTGGTAAACCCATCCGTTCAAAGCCTTTACATACATCCTTCCTTCACCGAAGGCGCCAAGTCATACTCTGACGATGATAATGGGCCTTTTATCGTCCAAGTCTCACGGGAAGTGGAGGACCCATCCTCTGGAGCGTCATTACGGGCTATAAATTTCGGTCAATTCTTGCACAAACACAAAATTGGTTCAATTATCCACGACGGCGTCAAAAATATAGGCCGCAACAAAATTACTGTAGAGTTTACTTCTGCCCAAGCTGCCAACAACTTTCTGGTTAGTCCAGTTTTGAAGTTATGCAAATATAGAGCTATAATTCCCACATACAACATAACCAGAATGGGGCTGGTGAAAGGAGTTCCCGTGGACTGGTCGATGGACGAGCTTGTTGATTCGCTAGAGCTCCCGCCTGGCTGTGGTGAGGTTCTGAAATCAAGGCGACTGAACAGAAAATCTGTCACAGAGGGTGTCATCACTTGGGTGCCTACCCAATCTGTTGTCCTAACCTTCAGGGGGCAAATGCTTCCTGCTAAGGTATATTCATACCACACCTCACTGCCAGTTGAAACATATAAACTTCCAACAATACAGTGCCAGAACTGCTGCCGTTTTGGCCACATTAAAATAATCTGCAGATCTAAGCCCAGATGCTACAGATGTGCTCAGCCCCATACAGGTGACTCATGTTTGGTCATCAAGGAATTATCTACATGTTTACACTGCTCTGGTAGTCATTTTGCTACTGATAAAGACTGCCCAGAATTCTCCAGGCAGCAATCTATTAAAATGGTCATGTCTCAGAATAATAAATCTTACATTGAAGCATCATCTCAGTTTCCTCCTGTCCGCAGGTCCTATGCTGAGATAACAAAAGAAATGTTTACTCCTACTAATGTAACTTCCTCCAAAACCTCCTACCGGCAAACAGTTTTCCGCTCTCCTCGTCCCCGAGCTCCTCTAGCAAAGGGCTACGATAAAAAAGCTGTTCAGACTATTGTCGGTGATTACTCCTCATCCCTTCCTAATGGATGCGCTCTCAACAACAATGTTGAGAACCCTCCCTCCCAAGGTAAAATGCTTGAGTTTATCTCTGAATTTCTACTTAGTATTGTCGCTCCATGTAGTGAAATTCCCTTACCGCCCAACGTTGCCAAAAACTTAAGCCAACTTTTTAAACTACTCCAAAATGGGCCCAATAACCCTGCTACAGTGGAACTGTAAAAGTTTACGTCCCAAGAAACATGAGTTAACCTTCATAATCCCACCATTCTTCCTCCCAAAGTCCCCCGTCCTTTGAGTGTTAAATGTTTTTTAATGTTTGTTTTCAGTCCTTATTGTAGATTTTTATGTAAATATATAGTAAGTAATAAAATTAAAGTATAATGTACAAAAAATATCCGTGTAAGATATATATGCATATGTTGTCTGTGTCCTTAGGTTAAAGAGCTAACTAGCTAATAACAACTATTTCTTGGTACAAATTCAAAATTAACTTTTCATTAGTTTCACCGATCAATCTCCTTCGTGCCTTCTTCATCTACAAGACATTGGCGAAATACCTTGTGCCCAGTTGGCGCAGACAAAAGCCATAAACAAGAATTGAATTGAATTGAATAATTTATTTATCAATTACCTACCTATATTTTTTATATATTCTTCGAAATGGCTTCCAAAAAGCACGCTAGAAGAAAAAATATTCAATACAGTGACCCGGGAAAAATATTAGAGTTAGTAATGAATTTGAATGACGACAATTGCGCGCAGTTGCAAATTAAAATCAACTTGTATGTAAGTACTAAGTTGCAAACAAAGGTATTTTAAAAACTTTAATCTGAGATTTTCAGTCTTGTCGACCACAGAATTAAAAAACTAAAGATCCCTCATTCAGACATTATTTTCAATATCAGTAAAAACACCCCGTGGAATGTTGCTAGCTCACAAACTTCCAATTTTCCCATTTTATGGTAATCGTTCAGAACAATAGAGGTAAAATAAATGCTAAATAGTGTGACTTGACTGTGTGCGAGAAACACTTCTAAAGTGGAGTGGTTTTTGATACTCCAATATCTATATTAGTCGTGTACTCGGTTTTATTGTTTTTTTTAAATCTACTTCCCTGGCCGGTTCGATTCCCGGTAGGGCAAATTTGGGAATTGGAAAATGAATTTTCTCTGGTTACCAACCGTATCAACAAAGTCGTGCCGCTAAGCGATTTAGTGCTCCGGTGCGATGTTGCGTAGACTCCATTTAGGGGTATAACTACCATAAGGGGTCAGACCATCCGCGGCTGTTTTGTCAATCTTTTTAGAGAACTCTCTATTATCGATTCGGAAGCCAAAACTGTATTTTTTTTCATTTTTATCTGTCTGTCTGTATCTTGGCCCTCATACATTTTTCAACGAGTTTATACATTTTCTGCGAGATTTCCAGGGGGGGGGGGGCTGCTCCCTCTAGGTACGCCCATGCAACGTTGCACGGCAGAGTGAAGTTGAAGAATTTCTTGATAGGAAAACCCAATACCATTGACACGGGCATCTAACTCACGACCTCGTGATCTCCAGTCGAACATGGTCACCACTAAACAAACGAGGCAGTTAAATAAAATAAAACTCCACAACACTCTTCGACACTATATTTTTCTTTAGCGTCTAATAAAGTCACCATCAAAGTACACCAACCAGTTCCTTATAACCACTACATTCGCCAAATGTTGTCTGTGAGAGATCGCTTTAGCGACAAGACCACCTTTGCACACCTAATCTAGTTTTTTATTGTATCTATTGTTTCTTTTTGTATTTTGTTTTTGTGTGTCCAATTAAGAAATTAATAATAATAATAACGGATCATGGCTAATAAGCTAGATATTGTGATAATGGGCCGGGCGCAGTCTAGCATGTTTTTGGTGGACATCACGATTCCGTATGACGAGAACCTCGTGAGAGCTGAGACCGAGAAAAAACGTAAATATCTTGTTCTAGCTCACGAGGTTACCGCCATGTGGCACGTGGATTCCGCTGAAATCATCCCTACAGTTATATCTGCAAATGGTTTAATCCCAGTTAGCCTAGCACACCATCTAAGGCGACTGGGGTTCCGTGGCAATTCACTGGCAGCCAAGATGCAGAAAGTGTTGTTGCTGGACTCGGCTAGGATAGTCCGCCGATAACTAAGCCTGTCGCCCTGACCCCAGGCCGTCTGGTCTCCCCTGCGGGGGTGTAATCCTCCGCCCGGTGCAAATATATACTTATGTAATGTATATTTAAGTGTATTAATCTCTATGTATCTAAGTAAGTATATTAATGTTGTTTTGGCTCATTTTATATATTTATTTTGTACGCGGGCGTGAGAGTGAATCTCGAATAATAATACTAAAGTATTTTATTAGTTGAAAGAGGAATGCGAGGCAGAGACTGCATTCTTAATCGTCGTGCATGATGAAGAGGCCTCCATTGAAAGCATCGGTATTACAGCTTTGCCAAGAAGACACAGGATTTGCGTAAGCTCCAACATCCAATCAAGAGTGAATAGGCATCTTCTAGGCAAGCGCGCTCCACCTTAGGCAGCATCATCACTTTCCATCATAAACATAAAAAACAAAAAGAAAAAAAAACATCACTACTCTAATGGCTTCACACTGCTGCGTCTGCCTTCTGTGTAGCTTATGCTTACCCATCCAATGCGACGACAAATATACAACGTGTAACCAAATTACGAACCTACTCTTGAAGGGTGCATTAGAATATTTCATAAGGAATCACCCCACAAAAATATTAAATCAGAAGAAGCATATTTATTTTTCATACAAACTAATTCAAAACATTCTAAGTGTTTACTTATGACAACCCTATTGAACATAAAAGACCGAGACTTGCATAGTACCTACGCTACGCGACGCGTACCTAACAAAGTGACAGGAGTCACTTAATTTTACTTTAGCCCGTGATGTTGGAGCTGTATCTGATTTATTTCAATAAAAAACTATGAGCGTTTTAGTTTCACCGATAAGTTTCAGAGACAGTAAATAATGTCCCAATAAAGTCCCTGAAGTATTCGTTCGGTTTTCATTTACACGTTGTATTTCAATAGTACTCAGATGCTGGTTTTTTGTACTCTAATAAGTCACAATACTGGATATTCCTTTACATAGAAGCAGATACGTAAATTGCTATGTATTTTGTAACTAAAGAAATGTGTATATCATTTCATATATCATCTGGCATGTAGTTATTAGTGTGTATTTATATTATTGCTATTTCCCGCCCTTCAAGTGTCTCACACTCCTTTAGTAAAGATAGCCTGGAAGTGATCACTACTATTATCAGTGATCAAGTCGCCTTTTGCTTTATAATTATGTTCATTTTGTACTGTACTTGTTATCATATTTTAGCCAATAAAGTTATTTAAATAATAAATAAATAAATGAGAACCGACATAAAATAGCTCCTTGAATTTTAGCTAACACCAAAACTCTACGAGGTTTTGAAATCGACCAGTGAACAGACTGATTTGATAATGAACTTCGGATCAGATTTCCAAGATATTGTATCGCCAGTAAGTAATTGCTCTAATTTCATAGCTAGATAATTTATAAATTGACCGCGAGATGGTTATAGCAAAAATATACCCCGGCTAAGTTAGATGTCGGCTTCTTGTTAGATGGCGCGTTGGGAATCCTCGTTGCTTAAGATAGTAAAGTTATCACCACCACCTCACAATAATCACCTTGCTTGCTCTTTTCAAACGTCATTTAACAATTTAACAATAATTTTTGTAAACTGAGTGAGATGAGAGCTGAGCTGATTCCAAGCAGACCGATTATGATAGGCGAAAGAATTTTGTAAATTTGTTAGGTAGGTAATTTTTGAGTTTAGCCATAACATACAAACATACAGGAAATTAAATTTTTACCCATTATTATTTATCCCTACTTCTTTACCAGTGGTCAATTCTGCTTTAAAAATCATATTGTTTCGTTATTTCAGTTCGTTTCAAAGGATGTCAAAAAACGTGTACTGATGTTGTCTATTGTGGATAAACCGCTATCGGTTATCGTGTGTGTGGTGGCGCCAAAAGTTCTAGAAGAGAACGCCGCTCATCTTATATACGAATGTTTTTTGTAAGTAGGCACATGGAGGCTTGGAAGGTCACTTCTGTGGGATGCAACTTGTGTTGATACCCTAGCTGCATCACACATCCAAGCCACCTCGTCAATGGTAGGTGCGGCTGCTACCAGTGCCGAGCAGGCCAAGAGGCGTAAATATGAAAACCTGGATAGCAGCTTCATTTTTGTGCCTTTTGGAGTACAGACTTTGGGACCGTGGGGTCCGGAGGCAAGAGCCCTTTTCAAAGAATTATTTCCGGGTTATCGAGTCTACCGGTGATCGGGCTAGAGCGGGCAGTTACCTTGGCCAACGAAATAGTTTGGCCATCCAAAGGGGCAATTCAAAATTCAAAATTCAAAATTCATTTATTTCAAGTAGGCCTAATATAAGCACTTTTGAAACGTCAAGTCTGTCTGTTTGTAGTGATTCTACCACCGGTTCGGAAGGCAGATTCTACCGAGAAGAAGCCGGCAAGAAACTCAGCAGTTGCTCTTTTCCAACATCAACAATTTACATTTTGCATTTTAACATTCATTTTTCTATCTTGTGAGAGCTGAAAGCGGAGCCGGATGCTTCCAAGCAACCTTGTCATTAAAAAATTCATCAATTGTATAGTAACCTCGCTGTAATAAATGTGTTTTAACAAATTCTTTAAACTTGTGCATTGGCAGGTCCAAAATCACCTTAGGAATCATATTATAAAAGCGTATACTCAATCCCACAAATGATCCCTGTACCTTACGCAGACGATATGCAGATGACACTAATCTACACTAAACTGTCTAGTTTAAATAACTATTTGAATTAATTATAGTACTAGAACAAGTACTAGGGTCAATATTAGAAATATTGGTGGTACTTGAAGTACAATATGTAGAGGTGTCAATAGACTTAGTTACAATACTTGTAACAGTATCATTTAATGCTGCCAGCATCGTAGGAACTGTGCCTCGCTGCGCTGGTTTCGAGGACGTTTTAGATTTTATTTAGTTTTAAATAGTTTATTTTAGGTTATATTTATAAAACAAGTATTTTAAAGAAAAAAAAAAAAAATTAAGTAGGCACATTCATTTTTAATTTCTAATCCATTTAAAAATTTCGGAACCGGCAAGATTTGAACCTGCTTCTCTCCGACAGTCGGGGCCCGAGTGCATTGCCAACTAAGCCACGATACTCCTACCACCAATGCAGACTTTATTATATTTTGTTTTTTTATCAGTATTAAAGCGACTGTTGCGTCATGTAATTTCGCGATCGTTGGCACGAGAACCATGGCTTAGTTGGCAAAACACTCAAGGCACGGTTGCCAGAGATGCGAGTGAAATTCCTGGTAGTACCAAAATATTTATATGCATTCAAAATGTTTTATATATGATTACCTCCATGCATAAGTATCTACCTAAAAACACTTAAATCAAAGTATAAATTCCAGTTCTACATTTTAGCTTAGATGGACACGTAGCATTTAGCTATAAATATGCCAGCAACAACAACGCCTGCAAAAATCTTCATTCGAATTTGGAAGGTGTTGATTTAATCTGTTTCTTAGGTTCGCTTGGCCAGTGTTAAAGAAAACAATACAACTGGAATATGAATGCACGCTGAAGCAGAAATGTCAACAATTATTGCGCGTTGCCCGGAGACTGTTCACCCAGGTACCCGGTAGTCTCCTATCCCTCAGTAACAAGACACAACAGGAATATTATAAATTCGAAAGTTTGTAGAGATGGATGAATGTTTGTTACTCTTTCATGCAAAAACTACTGAACCAATTTGACTAAATTTTGGAATGGAGGCAGCCTATGATAGATTATACCCTGGATTAACTCCAGGGTATAATCTATCATAGGCTGCCTTTTATCCCAGAAAAATTTACGGTTCCCGCAGGATTCATGAAAAACCAAACAATCGCATACGGAGCCGCGGGCAACAGCTGGTATTGGTATAACGTTGGAATAGTTACGCAGTTTGTCAAGTTAGTCAGATGACAAAATTAAAAATTTCTAGTAATCAATGGTCCTAGTCAGATGACCAAGTTAAAAACTTAACCTGAACAATGAATCGTCCCAGTCAGATGACAAAATTAAAAACTTCTTGTGAACAATTCTTCCTAAGTAATATTTCAGGTAGCGTCCCTGGAAACCTTGCTACAAATAGCGATGGAACAAGCCAAGCTCTTGACGAAAGCGGAATATTGTTCTGTCATGCTGGTTGATTTAGACCGTATGGAACTTGTGAAGAGCAGTCGCCAAACACTAACTGTAGGTGCACACTCATATAAGTCTATATACTTATATATTATCAATAACCTATATAAGTCGAATGCTGGACTAAAGGAATCTCCTAAAGGGTGGGTTTGCCCATAATCACCACGCTGGGCAGTAGGATGGTTTATCGCAGCTGATTGTAGTAGTAGTACAGACGCTGCTGCCCGCTCTCTGTTATATTCCCTAAATAGCCTCGCACGGTGTTGACAACTGTATTCTGATCTGCCGTTACCAAACGGCAGTCACACAGGCGATGGTTGTCCACTTAGTATCACGTGAGCCATCTGCTTAGCCGGTAAATTATCAATATAAAAAATATACGTGCAATAATAAACGGGGTAAACTTATCCTATTTCCTGTTGCTATGCTTTGAAACGAAGACATGTTGATTTTATCGGCTAGTTAAAACAAAGGCGAAATTTTATAATATGACCAAAGATGTTAAAATATTTAAGAGGCGGATTTGAATGAGTGAGCCATTAGTGTTAAAAGATTGGTAAATTCTTGTATAGTTAGCAACTTAATTATTATGTTAATCAAAGGATGATCCGGTGCCAGAGAATCGGTTCTCCATGCACATTGGCATAGCGGGTCAAGTGATTAGGACTGGCAATCTGATCAACTGTAAAAATGCCAAAGAGCATCCCGCTTACAACCCCGTCATCGATTCGTCACCTGGCGTTGATTGCAAGTTAGTTATTCTTTATCTTATAGGTATCTCATCATCATCATCAGCCTACCGCTGGACATAGACCTTTCCGAGAGCACGCCATTACATACGCCTTTCTCATCCAGCCGTTTCCAGCTATCTTCTTAAGGTCATCTGTCCAAAGGGCTGGATGACGTCCCACACTGCGCCTGTTAGGTTGTTAATATTATAGGTAATTAGATAAACGTAAAGCTGTGGACTATGGTAAAGGAGAGAACGGAGAAGTAACCTGGTAGTGGACATAATCATAAGATTTGCTTTAGTTTCTACTTTGGTCTGATTGGGAATATAGAGTATTTTAATTTCGAAGTGCTTCACATTTCCTCCATGCATAAAATCATTAAAATAAATAAATAAATATACTACGACAACACAAACATCGCAATCTAGCCCCAAGGTAAGCGTAGCTTGAGTTATAGGTACTGAGATAGCTGATGGATATAATATAATACACATAAATATTGATGATATACAGATAAACGCCCAGACACTGAAAAACGTTCATGTTCATCACCAACACATTTTCCAGTTGTGGGAATCGAACCCATTATTTATATATTGTAAACGGCCTTGGACTCAGGCAGTAAAGTCGTTGCCCATTGCGCTAAGTGGCTGTCAAAATTTCGTGCGTCAACGAATGAGAAATTTAACCTGGGCGATTTTATGTTGGGCAGAAGACAAAATGAACAGCTTATACGTGTCAGTGATACGGTAAACTTATAAGGGAGGTCTGGTGATGCTCTTAACCGTACATTAGATCTTTCTCAGGGGCCCAACCATTATTTGGAAGTTGTATATATGGTCCTTATTTGTGGAAACTTCGATAGCGCGGTGTAGGAACTTGTGGCACCATCTAGTTTAATAATCTGGAGACCACCTCACCCTAAAACGGTTTTACAAACGCAGCCTGTAACTAGACGCGTCTTAAACTTACCACCGGGTACAATTTGAGCCTGCCCCGATACCTTAATAAAAAGACGTGTTGTTAGGTTTTGAAAGCTTTGCTTTCTTTATAGAACCCAGAATATTTAGTTTGAATGCTTTCCTCTAATTTTGGAAAGCGAATTGGGGAAAGTTATAATTCAGTGGGTACTTTTGAATGATTTTAGGGCCATCTTATGTTTCCCAATTCGTGAGCAGACCGGTATCATAGGCGTGGGGCAGTTGATTAATAAGGTTGGCGACCCATACTTCGATGCCATGGATGAGGAGATGGCTCTAGCCTTCAGCATATACTGTGGCGTTTGCATTATGCATTCAGTTATTTACCAGAAGATACAGGAAGCGCATATCAGAAATGCTTTGGCAAATGAATTGGTCATGTATCATATGAAGGTAAGTAAACTCCGTCTTATAGGCATTTGGACAGAAACTGTCCATGCGTTAGAATAGCAAGAAAAATAAAAGAGGGCGAATTCCAGAGTGTTAACACTGCAGATGGATCTAGCGAAATGGACGAGGTTTGTGAGCAGTCATATAATTCTTGCAAATAAAATTTGAGATAGCATCAAAGCATTCTGCAGTCAAAGTCAAAGTCAAAGTCAAAGTCAAATATATCTTTATTCAAATAGGCACATAGATGGCACTTTTGATGCGTTATTATATACAAAATGTGTACATAGCAGTGAGTAGTGATGGCGATAACTACAATCGTAAACTTAAAACTAAAGCTACGAGGGTTCCAATCGCGCCCTGGTCTAAGAAGAAGCCCACAACAAACTTAGCCGGGTGTTCTTTTTGTTATCACCATCTCACATTGTCATTAGAAAATATTTAAGAAGCAACCTGGTTTGAGCAATTGTTTACACCCAAGCTTTTTTATCGTTTACGTAATCCTTTATACTATAATAGGACTTTTCTATAAGCTTTCGCTTAATACAAACTTTGAACTTCTTTAGTGACATCCCCAAGATATCAACCGGTAATTTATTGTAAAATTGTATACAATTTCCTTTAAATGAATTGCTTATTTTGTGTAGTCTAGTGTACTGCACTGCAAGTTTATTTTTGCTTCTAACGTTCAAATTATTGCAGTCACATTTTCTTTTAAATTTTGATATATTTTTGTGAACATACATTAAATTTTCAAATATGTATTGGCTATAGAGTGTCATTATTTTAACATCTTTAAATTTATCTTTCAATGACTCTCTCGGACCCATTTTATAGATCGCACGAACAGCCTTCTTCTGCAGCACGAAAATAGTGCCAATATCAGCAGCATTACCCCATAGTAATATTCCATATGACATAATGCTGTGAAAGTAACTAAAATAGACTAGCCTAGCAGTTTCTATGTCTGTCAGGTGGCGTATCTTCTTTACTGCATAGGCAGCAGAACTAAGCCTGTTCGATAAATTATTTACATGAGGGCCCCATTGAAGTTTAGCATCTAACGTTATTCCTAGAAATACTGTTGTATCCACCGGATTCAATTCCTCATTATTAAGTAGTATAGTGGTTTTTACATGTTTAACATTTGGTAATGTGAATTTTATGCACTTAGTTTTATTTTCATTTAAAACCAAATTATTAGCTTCAAACCATTGTACTACTTTAGCGAGATAGTTGTTTACATCGTCTAAAGCTAATTCACGTCTCTTAATTTTGAACATAAGTGATGTATCATCAGCAAACAATACTATCCCGTGATTGTCCTTAACAAGGTAAGGCAGGTCATTAATGTAAATAAGGAATAGAAAAGGTCCTAATATAGAACCCTGTGGAACACCAATTTTCACAAATGACCCATTAGACCGCTTTCCATTAACGTCTACCATTTGCACCCTATCACGCAAGTAGTAACTAATCAAGTCGAGAGCTACACCCTGAATTCCATAGTGGTGTAGTTTTCTGACTAACGTTTCATGTACAACACAATCAAACGCCTTAGACAAATCACAGAACACACCAAGTGCATCATGTGACTCCTCCCAAGCTTCAAATATATTATGTATTAGCTCAACACCAGCGTCGATAGTTGAGCGACCCCGTGTAAAACAAAATTGTTTAACGTGGAGTAAATCATACTTATGAAAATAGGCAAGTAACTGATTTAAAATAAGTTTTTCAAAAATTTTACTGAAAGTGGGCAGTACTGATATTGGTCTGAAGTTAGTGGGGTCAGAAGTACTACCCGATTTAAACAAAGGAACTATTTTACTATGTTTCATTAAGTCAGGAAACACACCACAATCTATACAGTTATTAAATATTAATGCTAAATCGGGTGCAACGATATCAATTAGTGATTTGAGAACTTCAACGGAAATGCCCCACAAGTCACTTGTTTTTTTATTATTTAATAATTTAAAGGCTTTAATAACGTCAGAGCCACTAACATGGCTGAATTTAAAAGCGTTTTTACACTCGGGCACGTTATTCTTCAATAGAGAAAGAGCAATATCTGGTGAAGAGTTCAATGATTTAGTGGTGGAGATAGGAATGTGAGTAAAAAAGATTTCAAAAGCAGTAGCCACCTCGAAATCAGATGTTAAGTCTTTATTATCTACATTAAGTTTAAAGTTATTATGCCGCGGTGGTACTCTTCCCGTCTCCTCATTAATTATTTTCCAAGTAGTTTTGATTACGTTATTGCTATTTTTTATTTTATTCTGTATGTATCGGGACTTTTCCAAGAAGCAATCGCGTTTAAAACTACTGGAACATAATTTAACACAATCTCTAAACTCAGCATCAGTATTGTATTGACGTTCTGCATAAAGTTCGTACATTTTTTGCCTACTCTTATGCAGTTCAATTGATGCCCACTCACTAAAAACTAAAGCATCAGTCACCACAACCGACTTACTAGTGAATATAGAATTAAATAGTCGTTGAAACGTGTTGAAAAAACAGCTGTACATCTCATTCGGACTTGTCCCCGATTGTAAGAACGGGAGGTCTTTGACGAGGCTAGTTCTCATTTTCTCTATGCGGTTTGATGTCACTGGTACAAAAGTAATTTTATGTTTGGAGACATTTTTCTTCACATTTTCAAATTGAATTAATTGACCACAATGATCAGAATCTAATTTATTAATTATGTGTTTACTTATTGGAATTATATTCGTAAAAATGTTATCCAAACATGTGGCGCTAGTGGCAGTAATTCTTGTTGGTTCCATGAACATATTTGTAAGATTGTATGTTTTAAATAAATTTAATAAATGAACACTTAAACAATTACGTTCTAAGATGTTTACATTAAAGTCTCCGCAAACTATTAACTTTTTATTTGACTTTGATATTTTAAATAACACTTCATCCATTACCTTTTCAAAAAGTTCAAAGTTAGACAAGGGTGGTCTATATACAGTGACAATTATTAATTGCTCTAATTCGACCGAGGCTAGCTCTATTGTCCGTTCAACAGACAGGCTCACAATATCATTTCTGTTTTTAAATTTTAAATTTTTATTTAATAGTATTAAAGAGCCTCCATGAATTGCAGTAACTCTGGTGAACGAACTTACTGGTGGTTACCAAAATTAAACAAGTATTCATGAGTCTTCAACCAGTGTTCAGTTATACATAAAATATTAATGTTGAAATCATTCAATAATAATTCAATCTCTAAGTCCTTTCCTTTAATACATTGAATATTTTGGTGAACCAAGTTGATATGATTAGAATTAGATTTTTTGTATATTTTTTGGTTTACTTTTAAATTGTGCAATGCCTTAATATAATTTATATTGTATATGCCAGAGATAGTCTCAGTTGTCTGTTTATCTAAGCAAGAGGAAACCTCTGTTGTCTCCTTAACTAGTTTAAAGTAGAATGACTTGGAATGATTTCCAAGGTGTTAATGTCAGAATTATTACACTGCTCAATAAAAGCAGCTTGTTTAGCCAAGTTCTTGGCTGTAATTGTAAAAAAATATGATAGCGAAACAGCTATCTGTCGTTTAAAATAGTGTGATAGGTAATACCTATCTCGGTACAAATTATAAGAAGGACTAGCACACTTGCTAAAGTCAATAATATGAAATTTTTTATTATATGTACATAAGTTGTACAAAGTCATGTTTAAATTATATCTAATAGTATTTTCTTGGTGTGGCAAACTATCACAATAAGGAAATGTGTACAATACTATACTATTTACATTTAAAGTATTTAGAGAATCAAAAAGTTTAATTAGATCGGGTTTGTTGACATTTCCTCTATTTCCTATTAGGATAATTAAATTAGTTTTAGAATCATACAAATTCCTATTTTTACAAATAGCAGCTACAATACTTTTAAAATCTGATTTGGGTAAACAGAAGTTCAAAACTGTGTGTCCGTTTAACTGTGAGTTAAGATATAAGCCCATGTTACATCCAATTTCATCGCTGTACATAAATGTTTTTGTTGAGTTGGTACTATGAGTAACAGATGGAATAAAGGAATTATTAATATTTATATTTGGTTTTGAGTTACTTAACCTGACACACATATTCCTTACACAAGATGGTGATGATACTGGTGACACAGACTGTGGATGACTACATTTACTATGAAAACTATGGGTGCATAATGAAGTGGCTTTACCACTGTTGTGTTCAGGCTGATTTCTAAGTTCATCTGAAGTCTGCGTGTACTCAGATATCATTTTCCTTTTATATATGTCATACTTAGCTGCCAGTGTACGCAAAGAGGTCTGTAATCTGGCTATTTGTGCTTCTAAGATCTGTGTGTCAGATTCTTAACTTAATCTATTATTTTCTAACTGTGAACTATACATTTTAATTTCATTTAATAACTCTAAACGTTCCTTTTTTGGTCTTAGAGACTTAGCAGATTTTTTATGAATTTTTAACAGCTTCTGGGTTTTTCTTTTGTAACGGTTTAATTTTATATACTTTTTTAGCTTCCTACTGCTGCAGGTATGGACCACTGTTGTATCTGAGTTTACTATCAATAATTTGGATAAGTCAGTATTAACAGTAGACATGTCAGCAGCGGCAGTAACCAACTGCGGGGCCCTATCAACTAATTCTTCATATAGGCTTTGAGTGTGTATTGCTGTTGTGTACTGTGCAGCATCTTCCAGTTCGGTGATATGGTGGTGGGCATCACTTAGCTCCCGCCGCAGAGTAGTAATCTGGCTCAGAGCCTCCTCGTACTCAGCACGGCACTCATCAAACCTATTTACCAGCAACTGAAGTCTATCCCGCTCTCCTACAATGTCTACATACTTTATGTGCAAATCCGATAGTTCTGATTTTAGTCTATTATTATTCCTAAGGACGTCTAATAATTCCTTTTCGTTTTCATCTCTTTCACTATTCAGTTGGGTACATAACTCCTTGCTTGCCTTTAATTCTTTCAAGGCCAACTGTAATTTTGATTGCTCCTGGCGCGCTAAGGCTCTGCGGGTCATCATTTTGTAATAAAATAAACTTGGAACAAGGAGTAATTACCCAAAGAATGCAAGATGACAGGTAGTTTAGGTATTGCAGTGTATTGTTGTAACAATTGCAGCGTTACACTTGGATAACAGGCAATTGCAGTTACAAGTATGTATGTGTTTTTTACGCGCAAAATAGTTGTCTTAAAGCCCATACGACTAATAGCACTCTTTAAAAACACCACAACAGAAGTTTAAAATTCAAGTTTTACTAACCTAACTGTCACTTGGTTTACATCGACGAAAACTTTTCTTACGCACTTTTAACACTAAACTATTAAATATATACTACTATTTATTGTATAAATTAGGCGATTACATTGGATTTGGGCTATAAAAACACACTAAACAAATTAAAAATACAAATTAAATAACAGAGATCTTTGAACAGCTGTTATAGGCGGTGTTCAACAGCAGTGTATTTTTGTGTCGCTGTCACAGAAATACTCTGCAGAATTCTTTGATACGGGCGGTTCCTTATTTTCTGGTTCTACTTTTCTCAATCTTTGCCATCTCCGTTACACACAGATTTGATCTGCTCTTAGAGGTCAGGGCTTGACGTTCCCTCTGGGGCACGTTGGTTGGCCACCACCAATTACCTGGACTCCAGGCTGGTAGACAAAATTTCACAGTTAAATTCAATTCCTAACTGAACTTGGCTCGATAAAGATTCTATTCATTTATGAACTGCTAATTAAATTAAAACGCAAAGCAAAATGCAATCATAAAAAACAAGTTTGTACTATTTAGGGCGGATGTGATATTGCTTTAATTGTCAAAGGTCGGCGACTCGGAGGTATCCCGCGTTTTGGAATGCACCGCTTCCCACAACCACCCTCATTTCACCAGTTTGCACTTCAACATACGAGCGTTGCCGCTTAGGGAGCTGCCGTGCTACGTGCTAAAGATGTTCTCGGATTTGGGATTCGATAAGAAGTAATGATTTTAATTGACCATTACCTTAATCAATGTAATTTCGGGTCAGCAAAGTTTCCAAAAAGTGCGGAACTAAAAGAGAAATCTGAAGAGCACATCGTTCTGCCTTTATAAACGAAACTAGAAACGAGTTTACGTCAAGAGCTTCAACAGGAAAGTACTGTGAACTGAAACGCCATGTTTTCCAGTCTTAAGGGCGTGGTTGCCAATAATGAGGTCTTACACCTACACCTACGCCTGAGGTTTATGTTCACAGGGCGGCACTTTGTCTGAAGTGTTCTTTGCATGCCCTGCAAAGCGTTGCTCTGTTTATCTACGAGTACCGTTAGGTTAGGCTATCTGCTGAGTCTGACAATTATAATTACGAAAAAGAAGTTAGTACAGGATTATCTGCCTAGTAAAGTTGTCGATAAAGCATATAATTTACTTTTTTATCATTAAAATTCTGTTCTAGTTTGGTTAGTACCTTGCGTAGAGTGCTCGATATGAAATACACTTGTAAGCATTCTGCAAGGGATTATATACTAAACTTTCTTCACCAATAGCAATTAAAGTGCTGCTGGACTTTAGGCTCATAACCACTACGTACGGTAGTAGTAGCACATAGGACGCTGCTGCCCGTTTTACGTTTTATTCCCTCATGAGACATCCGCGGGAAGAGGAGGGGTGGTGACAAATGTATTCCGATTTGCACAAATCAAGGAGGAAGGAAGAACCGAAAAAGAAGAAAAAAAGTATAAAAAACATTACATGCAGTTAGAATCAAGGTTGCTACAAAATAAATAGAAGCATTTAGCAATGTAACCAATTCTATATGAAGGGCACGGATCAGGGTGTACGATACAAAACAGGTGTGTGGTTGGTATGCAAAAAAAAAGTCATTTGTTTTCCTCTACATAACATCTATGTTTATTTTAAGATTCAATATAAAGCCTAACAAGCTAGCGCGGTTCATTTTGCACGTGAAGAAGGGATACCGTGACGTGCCTTACCACAGTTGGTTGCACGCTTTCAACGTAGCTCAATGGACTTATGCCGCTATCACAAATTATAAACTAGTTTCACAGGGATATTACACGTGAGTAATAAAACCCTTTGCATCCCAACTAGCACGATAATGTTACGATCGAATCCATTAGTTACGGCTCCCCTGTCGTTTGTAGTGCGAACTGTAGCCACACAGTGGCGTGCACTTCATGTATGCACAAAAGCGCTGCCTACCCACTACTACTACTTCATATAACTGGCAACAGAGAAGGATTTTGCCATTCTATGCCATTTTACTGCTTTATGCTTCCTTGGTACAAATTCTTGTGCACGTCACTGTAGCTACATATACTTTATTATAGTCTGTTTTATTCCACTACGAGTTCCCCAATGTCCCTACGCGGTATCGTACCGAACGTTAAGTAGCTTGGCTGCATGTCTTTGCAGTCTACGAAAAAGTAAGGAGACGGCCGAAGCCTCCCACTAGACCAAACGCGACCTCCCGCATTCCGGGTAGGTCATCAAGTCCAGTCCAGAACAGACTTCGAAAAGTGCATGATGGGCTTCTTAACTTTGGATGTGAAATACGTGATGAAATCAGAAATGGGAATGATGATGCTTAGACGAACTAGAGTGACAGACAGAGTGAATGTTTTTCAGTGGCTGGGTGTTTATCTGTATATTATAATGTAATGTAAAAATATTCAACAGTGATCTTAGTACCCACAACACAAGCTACGCTTACTTTGGGGCTAGATGGCTATGTGTGTATTGTCGTAGTACATTTATTTATTTAGAGTAGGGCTTAAAGATAATGGACTGACGAAAACAGATGGTAGATCAGCATAAGATAGTCAGACAACTACCGAGTAGCAGTAAAAAGAGGCCTTATAAGCCAGCAGTAGACGCCCATCGATCAGCGGAAAGAGCTGAATAAATCAAAGAGTTCACGACATGATATCTGATCATTATTATATTCTAGAGATCTGCAAGCTTTGATGTATCTAATAGCGGGTCTAGTTCACGACATGGATCATCGCGGTACGACCAATAGCTTTCAAATACAAGGACGTGAGTTTGAAGATTAATTTCAGTCATAATAATAATATCCTCTTGAGAATTTTCCTAAGCTTAATCCTTAGTATCCTTAGTTAGTCGGAGAGCACGTTAAGCTGTCGTTCTGCACGTGTGAAAATGTTTATTGTCTAATTACACGGGTCATGAGTGTATCTCATGACAGACGAACGGACAGCGAAGTCTTAGTCACCCGTTTTGTCCCTTGGGTACGGAACTTGGGAAAAAACTTCTCCAAGTTAACTCAAAAACAATTAAAACAATTCTCCACAAAGACAACTCTAGCAGCTGCATAATCAAGCAATTCTCCGCAGTTTCAACTCTAGCAGCTATATATTGAAACAATTATCCACAGAGACCATTCTAGCAGCTTTATATTTAAAAAATTCTCCACATAGACAATTCGAGTTGCTCTATATTCGAAGAATTCTCCACAGAGACAACTCTAGCAGCTCTTTATTCGAGCGAGGGAAGCGTGATGGAGCGACACCACCTAGCGCAGGCGATGTGCGTTCTCAACACGGAAGGTTGCGACATCCTGGAGGCTCTCCCACGGAGAGACTACGACAGAGCCCTTATGTTACTGCGGGACTATATCCTTGCTACCGATCTTGCTAATTATTTCAAGTACGTACTTAAAACTCATTCTAGTTTTTGAAACGTCCAATTTTCCTATCTTGAGCTGTTAGAATGGCTATATTGCATTCAATCAAGTCCTATACAATTTTAATCATCGCATTTTAAACATATTATAAACCTCAAACAAACATTGTTGAAAAAATTACTGTTTTATGACCGATTTGCGTACAATTATTTAGTTTCAGTAAGAGATGCTCTTGGTCTTATTTAAATTCCAAGGTCTCAGGTAGATAGCTTTGGTATAGACCTTCAATAATTGTTAAAAAGTGCCAAACTTTTAAGAAGTCTACGCACCCAGACCACTGACTAGGCCGTAAATGTTCAAGCATACGGACTTATTGTCAGACATGCCCATTTTTCACTAACGACGAAGAAGGATTGCCTTCTTCGTCGTTAGTGAAAGCCTAATTATGTAACGCCTAATCTCAGGAGATTCCTAGGCATATATCAATTGTTCACCAATAGTTATCACATAAGAGTTGGTAAAACGTTTTTTTCAATAGACATAGTCTAAATCATTAGGCGTTCGATTCAGGCGATGCCTACCTTGGCATGGTGAAAATGGGCATTAGATAAATAACGAAAGATAAGATGCACATCTAAAATACCAAGACTGAAAAGGCTTTTTAAAATCACCAATAATAAATTGTTTTTCATTCTTTAAAGAATATATTTTTCTACAGAAATAATAATTACAAACTAAAATTAATATTTACAAAAATATAAGCCGTCTAACTGTTCACTTATGGCCATGGTACCCAAAATGCTGGCGCTAACGCTATATTTGAATTGCTAGACTTAGCCGTTGGGCTAAATAAGCGCCAGCTCTTGGGTCACCAGACGTAAGGACGTGAAGACGTTGATGTTTTGAAGATGCTTTTTGTCTATCGTGAATTCCTGTTTCATGCCCTTCCCACTTAGACATGACAAACCATTTGATTTTTTTTTTACAAGTTTGTTTTTCGTTAATTATTTTAATTATTTATTTTATTTAGAATACTTTATTGCACAAACTTAGAAACAATGCAAGGAAACAAAAAAAAAATAAGTAAAATTACAAACAATAAAAAAAAAAAATATTTAATTTTGTGAATGTAGTTGAATCTTTTTGTGTGTTTTGTAATTTTTAATCTAAAAATTAACTTTATTGTAAGACGGAGTACTCTCCTTTGGGTACAGGAATCTGAATGAATACAAAGTGATCTCGTACGACTTCCAAAAGGGAAACCGTGTGCACATCAGCGCCTTGCACAGCCTACTGATGAATGCCGCCGACCTCAGTGACCAACTCAAGGATTGGGGCAATGTCAAAAAGACTGCTGTTAGCTCTCCTAAAGTTCTTGTTTATGCTAAGTTTAACCTCACTATAAACTGCTTCTTATGCTCATCATCATCACCATCGTTATCGTTACAACCAATTGGCGTCAACTGCTGGACAAAGGTCTCTTGTACGGCGCACCAAAATACACGGTCCCAGGCCGCTTGTTTCCAGCGGCTCCCAGCGACTCGTATGAAGTCGTCTAAACACTCCTCTGGGCCCACCAACGCTGCGTTTACCTGTACAGGGTCACCATTCATTCCACCACCTTGAGACCTCAACGTCCATCGGTTCTTTGAGCTGTGTACCGCGCCCATTGCCACTTCAGCTTTGCGAACCGCTGAGCTACTCGTATGTCGGTAATTCTAGTTTTACTACGGATCTCCTCATCTCTGATTTGATCACGTAGATATATCCTTAACATAGCTCTCTCTCTCTCTCTCTCTCTCTCTCTCTCTCTATTATGCTTACGTACATAAAAACGGTTAATCAGTAAACGAAATGTGTTGAAGATGAAATAAAATTTGTGTTGAATTTTGAGTACCAGTAACATTTTCCAAAAACACACCTGATTAAAGTGACATCAATCTCTAATCAACGACTAAAATTTCATGAAGGTTAACTTGTAATAATACATAATATTAGTTTCATCTCCTCGCAGTCAAAAAGCCGAGTGTTCATAAAAATCATTGTTTTTATAGAACCCTTCCCCTCCCGCGGTTGTCGTACGAAGCGATTAAGGGAATATAAATGAGAGCGGGCACCCGCATCCTTTGTGCTATTGCTACCATCTGCTGGAATCACCAACCCGTCTGCCCAGCGTGGTGATTATGGGCAAAATCTCTCATTGGGAGAGGCTTTTAGTCCAGCAGTAAACTGTTATAGGCTTATGATTGGTTGATAAAACCTTGACTTTAGAATATAGAAATTACCTTCTTCTAAGCAATCTTTCTGTTCACTTTTTGATATACAAATACAGGTAGCAGTTCTCACGGAGTTCTTCAAGCAAGGCGACGTGGAGAAAAGTCGTGGGGACTTGCCCGTCAATATAATGGACCGTGAGAAATGCTTTATACCCGCCTTGGAGGTGCAATTCCTTAACATGACTTGCGTGCCTCTCTTCGAGTTAGTTCTCTACTTATTTACTTGACTAATTACCTTACTAATAAATTTAGCATGCCAGTTGTTTAGTTACACCATACTTTTGCCGAGGGTATGTAGTCGTTATAGGTTGCAGAGAAAATTTGTTATTGTCTTCATCTTTTAAATATTTAATAACTAATAATAAGAGAATTACTCGTAACTTTGAACCCACTATACAACGTGTATAGCAAAATAATGTCATAAGTGTATTATTTTATAATTTGTGTTCTAGTATTCTGGGTCGCATGCTATCCAAAGCCCAGCAATGCTTGAAAATTATAGAAAACCATATAGAGAGATGGGAAGCTGCTAAGCCTATTTTCTCAGAGGTGAGAGAGACTTGTACAGATCTTAGCATACGAAGTACATATAAGCGGCTCCAAACAGACGGAATGTTTTGTTGGATTACCAAACTACACCACATATATTAACTTAGTGGCACTATCTAAGGAAGTATTTGGATAATTTGAATAGTAACGGAAAGAAATATTTGCTGATATAAAGAACTCAACAAGGACTATCATCTACTCTATATGCTCTATCTGGGATTATCTACTTTTAACGCGGGCAAACTTTCCCTCTTCTTTTAGTTAGCACAAAGACTAACTTCGTACGGTTCTAGTCTGGGACAAGCTGAGGCGATTCTTGGAGTTTTTTTTTAGTTGTTCTCCATGTCTTACCTCAAAACATTCTAGGCTGGGAAAAGCTGAGACGATTCCAAACTATCTTTTTTAGTTACGATGAGAGCTTACTCGAAACATTCTAGGCTGGGAAAAGCTGAGTCGATTCCTATGGTTTTTTTTCAGTTGGGAAGACAGCTTATCTAGAAACGTTCTAGGCTGGGGTAGAACTTATTGAAACTTATATATTTAAATGAGGACGATGGCTTCTAGGTTGAGAAAAGCTAAACTGATTCCTATGGATCTTTTTCAGTTGGGACGAGGGCTTCACTAGAAGCGATATAGGCAGTAGCATGCACTTCATATATGCACTAAAGCACTGCCTAAACGTTTTTTTTATAATATTCATACAGAAGAAGGATTTTTCAATTTATGCAATCTTCGTTAAATATATCCTATTCAAAAAATTTGAGCGCGCCACAAAATTAGCACGGATTCCATCTTCCATTCACGGATCTTTTTAGTTGGGACGAGGGCTTTTTTAAAAACGCTCTAGGCTGATAAAATTTGAACTGATTGTGAAGGATCTTTTTCAGGACGGCCTCCCGAGACTACAAAGCTTTCTGATATCACGGGTACTGAGAAAACAGTGCGAACATTATCGTCTCTTTACAACGACTGAAGGAATTCTATTCTCAATGATGAATATAGTCTGAAAGGTTATTTAATCTTCCAGGTACCGATAGCAGCAGGTTTATCTGTGTTACTTAGTCCAGAATTAGATAACTTGATAGAACAACAATTGAAGGAAAAGCAACGTCTGGAGGCTGACGAAGAAGACTAATATAATTATATATGCAATTGATATTGAAATATTGTTTTAATGTTTTATTATGCGGAAAGATTTTATTTGATTTGATTTTGATTCTATTGATAAATAAAAACTTAACTAAATAAACAACAAAACAAGTAAAGTAGTACAATAAAACCAATTACAAGTTTCGTAAATATAATTGACATATCAAAAAAGGAGAATGCTCACGTGGGAAACAATAGTAGTAAAATTTGGAGATATAAAAGTATAAAATAGGGCAGACCGGCAGTTGCGCTAATTTTGCTGTACACATATTATGAAAATTACTATAAACGTTACTCTTACTAAATTTAAATATTACCGAATAACTGTGATTATAACATTACTTAAACTATATTATATTCATCCTTGTATACTTTATCCTGGGGAAAGGGCCTGGTGGCTTGAGATACAGGTTCTACCTAGTTCAAGCATCAGTCCCCACATTATAAATGTATAACAAAATAGCCCGTAAGCAACATTATATTGTAATCGTACTTATAAGTAATATGGAGAAATAAATAAATCATTCATTCATTCATTCATTCATTCAACTTCGTACACCGTTCGCTATTAGTATGTACCTAATTATTTTTACATTTTCTTTGGCATCGACTTCAAAATGGTTAAAGTAATATTAACTTATTTGCTTAAGTTGGTATATATTTTCGGGTCTGGGCATATTCTAGATAAGGTATTTAGCCTTATATTCTAGATAAGGCTTTTTAACGTCTCAAAATATCTCATATGCAACAGGCAGATACAAAACGAGTTTGTAACGTAAGACCGTATTAATTGTGTAGATTCTCCTAAAATATTATCATATACACGAAAGGTTTATCCATTTTGGTACTTTTATAGGACAGTTGTCGGGTTTTGTTTGGGAGTTATATCAAATTTTATATACAAATCGAGATTGCTAGCTAGTTATAATTAAATAATGAATGTATTTTTCGTTGTTAATAAAATATTATATTTTGGACATAGTATTTTATTTCATTATGCTAAATATCGCTAAATAATTTTTTGAATTTGACGTTTTGACGGATATATAGGAAATCTGATAATTTATTTGTCAGTAGGATTGTTTAATGAATGAAAAATACCCATTTAATTAAGTTTTATTTTATTTTATTAAACAATACACTGTTAAGTGAAAATTAAATTATTATTTAAATAAATTATCTCTTCTAAGCCCATTCATGTCACAGATTATATTTTGAAAAGGCACTACTGTATATTTAGACAGGTTAACATACACTTTGTACATCTTGAGGATTTTATTTTATGTTTTATGAAAATTAGGCGTCTATTAAACATAACATAATTATATTTTGTAAAGGATAAAAAAAAAATGGGATATTATGAAACGAGCGAAATAAACACAATATGGCGACCGCAAGTTCGATACTGTAATATTAATCGAAAATTAATTGTATTTGTGAAAACTGAGTGTGCGAATGGAAATATATTTGTAGTCGCCACGATAAATTCGCTCAGTAAGAATTTTAGTGAGCCATATTCACTAATTATGAAACCTTTATTGTACATTAATCTTTGCTTGTATAAATATAACTGAAAAAAAATGATATCAGTTTTAGGAAGTAAAAAGTAATCGAGAGATCTAATTTCAATACGATTTAATCACATACATATATCACAATATGTTGAACATAAAAAAGGGAACAGAAATATCACAGAAACAATGTTAATCCTTTGGTAATAATATAAACCATAAAAAATATTCATAAATATGTATGTATGTATATATATATATATATTTACAACGTGTAGCAAAATTACGAAAGCATATTTATTTTTCCATACAAACGAATTCAAAACACCCTAAGTGTTTACTTATGGCAACCCTATTGAAGATAAATTACCGACCTAATAAAGTGACAGACATCACATGATTTTAATTTTGAATGTGATGTTAGGGCTGTATCTGACTTCTTTCGTAAAAATTATGGCAGTGGTTTACACAAAAACTATAAGGTTTTCGGTTTCACAGCTAAGTCTCAGAGACAGTGCTTAATGTACCTCAAGTGTAGTATTATTTCAGTTTTCATTTACACGTTGTATAAAGGTTTTAAGCTATTCCAATAAATACGTCACGTGAAATTTAATCTACATACATGTGCTTCTATGTTCAACCGATCAAACCATTTTCCTTTGGCTGAATTAGCTCATCTATAAACTCTTTCACTATTTGTTCGAGGAAGATTTTCTTCTCGTCTTGTTCCCTGTAAAAATAAACAACTATAAATATAATGCTACGTTTGGTTATAACTTTTTAATCTAATGTATTAAAAAGTTATAACAAATAGTGTATAGTATTTTACTAGTCAAGACCTCTCATTTGATAGCCATATTGAGGGAGCTGTAAAAAAATATGTAATCCGCCATTTTGCGGTGGTGGCCATCTTGGACCGATTTTCATCAAACATAGCTAAGAACACTCCCGACAAATTTAACTTTCATACAAAAGAAATGAAATCAAAATCGATTCATCCGTTCAGGAATTACAATGCCACAGACAGACACTAGCACACACATCAAGCTTGTAACACCCCTTCGTTTTTGCGTCGGGGGTTAACAAAAAATACATTTGACGGACTAAGTACAGTTGTGGTGAAGTTATGATCGGTAATGATAAAGTATAGTCTATTATATTTTTTATATTATATGTGTACGTAAATGAAGTATGTTTTATTTTATTTATTATTATTTATCAATTTTTGTAATTCATGTTTATTATTTGAATATTATTTTATGCACACCCTAAACCTTCTTCGTACCTTCATGTACTATGGTAGGTTGCCTGGTAAAGACCGCTTTTAAGCGATAAGGCCACCTTTTTTTACCTTTTCTTTCTTTCTTTCTTTCTTTCAATTGTGTTTTTTTTTTGCTTTGTCTTTGGTGTACAATAAAGTGTTTTTGATTTGATTTGATAAAGGAATAATAAATTTCAGTACCGAAATTTATTACAATTTTAGTACAATACAGTACATAAACAGCGGTTATACTCACGCTATCGTGGGCGCGTTACACACGAGTTCGGTGTAGTATTTGAGCTTGGGTTCAGTTCCGCTCGTGCGTATCGTGACGCTCAGTCCGTTGCTGCATTGGAAGAAGATCATCTCACCGCTCGTGTAGTCCTGGTCTAACCCCGTTCCCAGTACCCCTAATAGGGGGAAACGGTCTTTATTATTGTTCTTAGGTGATCGATTTTTTTTATTTATTGGGGACTTTCGGGAATTAAAAACATTCCAAGTGCTTACTTATGACAACCCTATTGAAGATAAAAGACTGTCACGTGCACAGTACATACGTTACGCGACGCCTACCTAATAAAGATTAACCACCCTAACTAAGATTTTTTTTTTAAATTCTTTATTTATTCGGGACTTTCAGGAATTAAAAACATTCCAAGTGTTTCCTTATGATAACCCTATTGAAGATAAAAGACTGCCACGCGCACAGTACATACGCTACGCGACGCCTACCTAATAAAGATTAACCACCCTAACTAAGATATTTTATTTTAATTATTCGGGATTTTTCTTAAATAAGAATTCAAATTCAAATTCATTTATTTCAAGTAGGCCTACTTTATAAGCACTTTTGAAACGTCAAGTATGTATGTTTGTAGTGACTCTACCACCGGTTCGGAAAGCAGATTCTACCGAGAAGAGCCGGCAAGAAACTCAGTAGTTGCTCTTTTCCAACATCAACATTTACAATAATTTTTTCTATCTTGCGGGAGATGAGAGCGAGGCTGGCTGCTTCCAATCTACCTTGTCATTGAGGAATTCATCAAATGTATAATAACCTCGCTGTACTAGATGCGTTTTTACACATCTTTTAAATCTATGCATTGGTAGGTCAAGAATTTCCTTAGGAATCATGTTGTAAAAGCGTATACTCAACCTCACGAAGGAGTTCTGCACTAATTTATGTCCGTTTCTGGTAAGTCGATTGTTAATTTCAGCTTTTTGTATATAAAGAGCAATATTTTGGCTCACAATATAGTCAATATTGTTATAGATATATTAATAACAGCGAAGCTACATAAGAATGTCAGCCCCATCGGTCCCTTTATGAAAATTAATACTTCCTTCTACTCTTTTCTTAACTTATAATCGAATAGCATTCTGGCTACCTCAGAATAAGGTGCTGCCAGGATACCTTGCCGAATCCCGACATCATAAAGCTTAATTTTAAATTTACATATTAATTGGTCCCTCATTGGTAGAAATTTTTATAACATAAAAAAATACTTTGGTATATTGTATAGAAGCAGGCGTTACTTTGCGGAAATCCATGATATATTATCAAAATTAAGCTTAATTTGCTATACTCCGCGAAAAGCAGGAGAATCTGTGTGGTGTAATTTATAATTTCTTCAATCCTTATACTCCACACCAAACAGATCCTCTACGCACGTTTCGCTCCGAAACCGGAGCATCATCAGGAGATGTTGACTTTACAATGAATAATTGTACACCACACAGATTCTCCTGCTTTTCGCGGAGTATAGCAAATTAAGCTTAATTTTGATAAAATACTTTGGTAGTAAATTTTATACTATTATATATAATTTTATACCTTTGCTAGGTCCGTCAATTATTACAATAAAAAAAAACTACTATAACATTCCTTAGTGTTTAGTATTCAGTGTCGATTAAATATCAATATTAATAGACTTACTCAAATGTCCTTCTCCGTTGACTTCTTCGGGTAGTCTAACTCCGGAACTGAAGTCGTTTAGGAATGTTACTTCGCATGTACCAACATTCTTTGGGTACTAAAAAAAAGTGGCATATTGTTAAAGCAAAAACGCATTTATATTCTTACTAGATGTGCCCTGCAGCTTCGCTCGCGTAATTTTGGGAGGCAGCGTACTGCTACATAGTCTACACCTATAGTCATATATGACATTTTTAGTTTTTTTCACAAACATTATTTTATCTTACGTATTTTTTAATGTATACTATATTATTTCTAATACCTCCAAGACTACGTATAAGTGCCATGAAGATCGGTTCAGTAGTTTTCGCGTGAAAGCGTAACAAACAAACTCACATTCACATTTATAATATTAGTAGGGATTAGTAGGGAAGTAGGGATTTACGTTTCATTAAAAAAACCTTATGTACACGCGTTACAAGTTATATTTCTTTGGCGTAACAAGATAAAAACCTTTTCTAAAAATGTTCTCTATAACGCATTATCTAGTTAAATAAAATGTATGTAAATATCACAAAAAAAATCTACGTAATTAAAGAAATGGACGTAATAAACATAATTTAATTTGGAATAATAAAAAATGAAATGAAATTTATTCGCTGAATATGAGCTGACATAGGGTCTTATTATAATATAACATTCCTCCATATTCAACTATTAAGCATGCGAAATGTAAAATGCACAACAAGAACAATCATTACACATGTCTGCATAATCTTGTTCAGCAAGCATTGAAAAGTTATTTATTAAATTATACAGGTAATATCAATGTTATCATAATAATGTCATTATTACTAATACTTATTATCGGACAAATAAGTTTCACTCAACATTAAAATAAGAGATTTTTGTCACCGGAATGAGCCCGCAGACTTTAACAATTGAAAGTGTAAACTGTCAAACCTTACAGCTAACTTCAGGGTATTTCCCTCTCATCATATTTCCCAACATGCCAAAAGAAGTATAACTTGAAAAAGTCTATGACGCGGTGTTCTTATTCGCCCAAAAGTTTACGTCATGCGTTGTATCTCTCTCGCTCACACATGGTGGTGCGCTCGCTCGCACCTATAGGCCGTCTGCGCACGGCACTAAAGTAGAGTACAACAGTAGAAGCGGCTCCGCAATGGACTCCGCTATAGACTGTCGTGATAATAGCGTCTCGCATAAGTGTTTTAAAACTGTGCGTTATATCTGTTTAAAGTTCCAAATACACGTAGTGCCAAACCCCAAAAATTCTTTAGGTTATAGAGTGAGCGCATTGCCGAGTTCGAATCCCAGTACGCAACTCCTATCTTTTCTAAGTTATGAGAGTCCTACATAATGTTCTCAAAGGTGTGTGGAGTCCACCAATCAGCACTGGGCCAGCGTGGACCCATGCTCTGTAGTGGGCCGGTGATGGGTTGATGATGATGACGACTTACCAATCCAGGTCCGTGAAAATTTCTGATTCGGCTGAATATCTTCTGTACGACTGTCGGTTCACGGATAAGGAAGTACGCGTTATGTGAGACGTGAAAGCCATACTCCACGTATAATGCTTGCAGCTGATCAACTAGGGACGACCCCTTGGAGTAAAGGTTCGACGCTAGGGATGCCACCTTTAATTAAAATTAATAAAAAAAATTGTAGATACATTTTTATTATAAATATTTGAAACGGTTAGGTATATGACGAAATAGACTAGTAAACGGAGATTGCCTACTAAACGATGATAGCCAAGTAAGCAGGGATAACCTAGTAGTCGGGGATAACCTAGTAAACGGTGATAGCCTAGTAAACGGAGATGACCTACTAAACGATGATAGCTTAGTAAGCAGTGATAGCCTAGTAGACGGTATAAGACCGCCTTTGCACGCTCTATTTTCTATTCTAAGTATCTTCTGTATATGTGTATACTTTGTATAAGATGTGTGTGTGCAATAAAGATTTCAAACAAACAAACGAACTTCTCCAATTGGGGAATCGAACTCCACAGCCTTGGGCTCGGATAGCAGTGTCACTACCGACTGCGCCAATCGACCGTCCAAAGATTTAACATACCTGCACAGCGGCGGAGACGCCATCTTTGTCCGGCACTCTTGGACTACACATGTAGCCAATGGCTTCTTCGAACGCGAACAATGGTATTTTATCCTGTTGTAACAACAGGAGTGTTGTGTTTCCTGGAAACAAGATATTATTTCTTAACCACGATTACATGTGTTTTAATATATTGTTATGGGCCTCATAAGAAGGCTCAGAGTCACTCAGCGGGCGATGGAAAGAGCTATGCTTGAGTATCTCTAAGTGAGGAGATCGAAATATCCTCAGAAATGAGGAGATCCGTAGAAGAGCTAGAGTTACCGACATAGCTCAGCGAGTCGCGCAGCTGAAGTGGCAATGGGCAGGGCACATAGCTCGGGGAACCGATGGACGTTGAGGTCTCTAGGTGCTGGAATGGCAACCCCGCACCTATAAACGCAGCGTAGGTCGGCCCCTAACGATGTGGACAGATGACATCATGCAAGTCGCTGTGAGAAAATAGGCTACCTTTTCTCAAGATTCCTTAAGTTGTTCCAGATGGAAAATTTAAAATTGTTTACGAGCTAAGCCGCGGGCAGACAGCTTTGAAATTAGGTGTGCTTGTCACCTATGCTATGAAAAAGGATATATACTATCCATGCCGATCTCTCAATTAGTTTCCGTGATAGGATTATAAATTGTTAACGAACGAAGCTTTAAACCCAATTCTGAAGTCGAAGCACGATTCACGCAGACGTAGTCGCGGGTAGAAGCTAGTTTGTAATAAATCGTAATAAAAGCGTGTAAAGTAAACTCTTACCCATCCATTTAAAACCAGTGAGCGTCTCAACCAACTGGCCTTTGCCCTTCGCTATAGCTCGGAGCATTTTTGAACTGACAAAACTCGCGAGCAGGAATATCTCGTCTTCATCTTGTACGGAACCGTGTTTAGTGTGCTGATGCAGTATCCACCAGCCTAGCAGCGATCCCATCTCATTTCCGGTGAAAACTTTCCATGATTTTGATCTGGGAATTGTCCACGATTTTTATTTATCCGTAATTTATTTCAAGTAGTAAGAATTGACGGAATAATGAAAGTACTACGGCAATACACAGATCGCCATCTAGCCCCAAAGTATTCGGAGCTTGTGTTATGTGTTGTCTTAGATAGCTGACGAATATGGGGGTGACGGGTGTAAATTATTGCTCTAACCAGGTTGCTCTTCTAATAATTTAAAATGACATTGTGAGATGGTGATAACAAAAAAAAAAAAAAACACCCGGCTAAGTTTGTTGTGGGCTTCTTCTTAGACCAGGACGCGTTTGGAACCCTCGTAGCTTTAGTTTTAAGTTTACGAATGTGGTTATCGCCATCATCTCACTACCGTGTGGTTCTTATGTACGCATCAAAAGTGCCACCTGTGGGCCTACTTGAATAAAGATATTTTTGACTTTGACTTTGACTTTGAATGTTTTTATGAATATTATACGCATAGATACGTATAAAAGAACGTGTGCAACGTGTAAAAGAATTACGAAGTAATATCGCAGGATGCATAAGTATATTTCATAAGGAATCAGGATATAAAAATATTAAATCAAAAAGAAGCATATTTATTTTTCCATATAAATGAATTTGAATTTGAATTTCATACAAACGAATTAAAATTAACTAATTGGTTACTCGTGGCAACCTTATTAATGATAAAAGACGCGCATAGTACCTACGCTACGCGTCGCGTATCTAATAAAGTGACAGAAATCACCTGATTCTAATTTTGATTCATCGATTAGTGCTCATTAATAATGGATTAAAAAAAACAGCGCCGATCATCCGAGGAATGGGTTATTTCGAAATTACAAACACACCTATTTAACGGCAGCTGGCGCAGTCGGCATCGACCCTGCTTTCTGTGTCCAAGGCCGTGGGTTCGATTCCCACAACTGGAAGATATTTGTGTGATAAACATGAATGTTTTTCAGTGTCTGGGTGTTTATTTGTATATTATAAGTATTTATGTATATTATTCATAAAAATATTCAACAGTCATATTAGTACCCATAGCACAAGCTACGCTTACTTTGGGGCTAGATGGCGATGTGTGTATTGTCGTAGTATATAAATTTATTTATTTACTTATATATATTTTATTTAATGGTGTGTATGTTTGTGTCACTCACTCAACATTATATTCGGCAACTGCTAGTCTGTCCGCGTCTGGATCGTTCACAAGGACAAGTTTAACGTTATTTCCCTCTGCAAGTTTTTTGCTAAGCTCCAAACATTCCTTCTCTTCCGGATTAGGGAATGTTACTGTTGGGAAATCGGGATTCGGGTCTTGCTGCTCTTTTACGCTTAGCAGAACCTAAAACGATACAGTAAAGAAGTACTTATTTATTTACTTTATTTTTTTCCTTACGCAGAAAACCATCAGCTGTTAATACAAAATCTATATATATATAAAAATGTTATGTTGGTTTGTGTACGCTTCGAAAACTCAAAAGTTCTGGACCGATCGAGCTGAAATTTTAGCATGATATAAAATCCGCATCAAGGATTATGTTTATCTATTTTTTTGCATAAGTCACATATCCGCGACCGCAAAAATACGTTTTTTTTTTAACGATGTACCAGTGACCGCGCCATCTGCCGAGAGCGAGAAAAACACTCGCTGACATGTAATGCAATGTATTCTTTGTTTTGTTTCTCATTTCTCAATCATTCCATAAAAATGTGCCAAAGCGAAGCGTGGCAGGGTACAACTTATCTTTATATATATATATTTCTTGTGTGCGTGTGTATGTCACTGAACTCCTCCTAAACGGCTGGACCGATTTGAATGATTTCTTTGCTATGCGTTTGGGTGGCACCCTGGATGGTTTAGACCGCCGCTAGAAGTTTATTAACTGGTTGACTTAAAACTAACAACCACCGAATTCAGAACAAACAGAACCATTGTAAGACTTAACAATTATTCATTGTTAAGTCAACATCTCCTGAGGATACTGTGAGGAGTATGGAGTATAAAGATTGAAGGAATTATAAATTACACCATACAGATTCTCCTGCTTTTTGCGGAGTATAGCAAATTAATCTTAATTCTCATAATATATCATGGTATTCCGCAAAGTAACGCCTGCTTCTATCCGATATATAAAAACACATATTGCAAGAAAAGGTTTAAGGGTCCATCATCCAGGTGTTGTGACATATTGCCTTAGTACATTACAAGAGCCGAATTTAATTCTTCTCATTCTCTAGCTACACAAGCGGGCATTGCCTAATGGCTAGGAACCTGGCTTCACTTAGTAACAGATTTGCTCGCCGATGCTGTCGGAGCGAAACGTGCATAGTGGGTACATTGCCGAAGACCTGTTTGGTGAGGAGTATGAAGATTGAAGAAATTACAAATAACACTCTACATATTATCCTGCTTTTGGCGGAGTATAACAAATAAGTGGGTCTACAATATAACATTAATATGTTTTTCATTTTTTGTTTAGTTTTATAAGAGTTATTTTTACCTGTTGATTGTCCATTAAATAAATAAATAAGGCTGAATTTTCATAATAGTGTTTTTACATTTCTTTACCTTCAAGTTAGCAGCCTCAAATGCCCTGACCACAGAATCATATCCAACTCCATGCATAGCACTGTACACTGTACTTATCCCAGCTTTTCTGTTGTCCTCTAGAACATCCTCGTGCAAGCAAGACTTTATGTACTCCATGTATTTTGATGTCACTTGCTCAAAACAGTCTTTAACTTGATCGTGGTTGCGAATCTCTTCGATGTTCCAATGGTCTTCTGGTATGCTAAAAACGATTTTTTACTTGAGATTGGAAAACTTTGAATGTATGAATGGATATACTTCTATTGCACGGCATAAAGAGTATACAAACAAAAGAAAAGTACAAACAAGGTATACAATTTCGCGGCCTTATACAGAAAATAGGTAGGTGGTGCATATATACCCATAAAAAAAATTCATTAAATCCAATTTTTTTCTTAAGTCGATTTAATTATCTAGTTGCTGAGCGCTAGTTTGAAAAAAATAATAACAATGGCAGACACTTTAGGTAAGCCGTTATCGATAGTAAAATAATTAATCTGCTTTAAGAACAAATCTTAGTTTTTATCTTTGACTGACATAGTAATGACAATGTTCCGACGGGATTTGTAAAAGTCAAAACATCCATAAATTCATCATAATCATCAGATCAACCCAATACCGGCCCACTGCAGGGCACGGGTCTCCTCCCACAATGAAAAGGTGTTAAGTCCGTAGTCCACCACGCTGGCCCAGTGCGAATTGGTGGACTCCACACACCTTTGAGAACATTATGTAGAACTCTCAGGCATGCATGGTTTTCACACGATGTTTTCCTTTGAAGCAAGTGAAATTTTAATTACTTGAAACGCAGATACTTACAAAGTTAGAGGTGCGTGCTGGGATCCGAACTCGGACCCCCGAAAGTTAAGTCGAGCTGCTACCCAATACGCTATCACCGCTGCATAAATAACACACTGTCACCCCGTCATCCCCTTGTCACAGCTGGTCACGTTATTTGTGAGACTTTCCCTCTCCCTAAAGTGACGGCATATATTTTGCAATTCTACATCTAGGTGCAACTTATTGAATTAAAACACCAGTTCCGAAATTAGTTTTAATATTTAGGGGTATAATAGATTTTGCAATGTGTACCCTTTATAACACAGTATCAGTGCCCTCGCCCTGAACGTGTGACATTATTTATGGATTGCCTCTAACAGCGGGTAAAGAATTGATCGAAACAACTCTGCACTTACTTTAAACAGGTCCATATTTCCTCTAGAATATTATCATCATGTGGCGTAATAACCTGCGATCCATTACCCCAGTACACTTTGTACCCGTTGTCTTCTTTTGGGTTATGGGACGCCGTGACCATAACCCCTGCGGCGGCTCCATACAAAATCGTCGCAAACGATACAAATGGGGTTGGACATACTTCCGAGAACAGTTGTACTGGTATTGATGATGACACAAAGACTTTCGCCGTTAACTCTGCAAACCTACAATGATCGACATAAAGTAAATAAATAATACTGCATGATAAGCTATATTAGCTTACTGGCTAAAGCCAGCCACTTTTAGATATGGCTCTGACCCATATTAATTATTAAAATGAAATAGAAATGAAATGAAATAGAAAAAAAATTAAATGAAATAGAAATAAAATTAAATTGAAATGAAATGGAAATTAAATTAAATTTACTGTTTTATTTCGGACATGATCGCTAGCTATTGGTCTGATAATAAAGGTTCGTCATTTTGATAGGAAGAGAGCTAGTAACTTGTAAAAAGGGAGTGTCCAAAATCATATCATAAATGTGTGAAGATCCGTAGAAGTAGAATTAATGACATTGTTCATGAACGGACTTATCACATAGGATGGATGTTTGGGTCCTAATGTCCAGTATCTTATGTAGATTACTACATAAGTAACTGGACATTAGGATACTAAACTACATAAGTTTACTATTAATACTATTAGTAAACTTATTTATCTTGTACCAAAAAAAGAGACATAATCATAGACAAAAAAAAATTGTCGTAACACGAAACATTTATCTATGGTATGTGACCCAAGGCAATGGGATTAATGGAGAGTTAGAGTAATTGATTGGGAAAGAGAATAGGAAAAAAAGTAGAACATACGTATTATACCAACATGTTATTAGTATAGATATATGACCAGCAACAATATACCTTACTAACAATAAAATTAATACCAATAATAAAACTTTCCAGAAAACGCAGCTTTGGTAAAACACAAAGAAAGGACATATAAATTAAAAATTAAGAAAAACCTCCTATATGTAGGTACCTACTTAAGCCGCTATATAGTGGTGGCGGCCATCTTGGACAGATTTTCAATGACACTCTTTTGGAAGTTTGAGTTGGATAAGTGTTTTTCTTCTTCTTTTATCGTTTTTGTTATTACTATTCATATTGATAATATGTGTTTTCTTTACAATTTCAATAGTACCTAGTTTTATTGTTTGAACCTACGTATTTATTTTAATGTTTACTTATGCAATATTGTTGTTATGTTTAGAGCGTTTATGTTAATAGGTAAGAAAACTAGTAGGTACTTATAATGCATCCATTGTTATCATGAAAACTTCGTTTAGATCGTCTGACATATACTTATTCTTAAATACATAAACGGTGTGTTGTGACATATTGCATTTGTAATATACTAATGGGAGTCGGCGACTACGTTCTAGTTTAATCGGTATTTCTTTCCCTGTTCTGAATAACCCATAAAGGGTTGAATTTACCTCGCAAAAAAACACTTATAGAGTTATCTTTTATGTCTCCAACTGAATAGTGAATAGTAAGAAAGTATATATTTAGCTTGGTGGAAGCTATACCTACATCCGTCTTTCATATGAAAGCGTGGAAACGATTGCAGCCATCATGTCTCGGGGGCATAATAGACAGTGCAACGAAAAATTATTCGCTAGAACATAAAAGGTTATGTAAAAACCTGTAGGTGCCTAAAAAGTAGCATTTCAATAAAAAAAAACGTGTGTGTACTTATGTACACACGTTAGAAGGTTTAAATCTTCGGTGATACTAGATAAAAATCTTTTTCTAAATTTTATACCTTACTAATTTATGCCTTATACTACGTTTAATTGTAAATTTTATTAAAATGCATTAGTTAAATAAAGTTTATTTTAGTAAGTATCGCAAAAATAAAAAATCTCCATAATTAAAGAAATGGACATAATAAACATAATTATATTTCGAATACTCATTATCGGACAGCCGAGTTTCACTCAAAATTAAAATTTGAGATTTTTGTACAATTGAATCAATTAAATCACCGGAATGAGCCCGCAGACATTTGAAAGTATAGGTACACTGTCAAACCTAATAGCTAACTTCAGGGTGTCGGTTTTTTTGACGGTGCGCGCGGGCATCGTAAAAATTTACACTCATTATTTTTCCCTTACGCGCCAAAAGATTTATAACTTTAATAAATAAAATTTAGCTTCGAACTTAGGTAATAGTTGTTATGCCTACTACACGCAACTTTCTCATCTTTCTTACATTTTCTAATGCTGGTACGTAATGATTTATATCGTTGTAACTAATACTTCACAAAACTAAAGACTGCTATATATATATTTAGTACCAACTATACTCTCATCTGCCGTCACCAAACGGAACTGTCGATTGCATTAAATAATTTAGATCCCCAAAATATCGTACTCTAAATTTGGGTAACATTAGGAGAATTTGCGCATTCAATTCTTATCAATCCCTGATAAGGTATACTAACTGACCTCACAATGATATTCCGTCAATGTTGACGCACTACGGGTAGATTCTTAGATCAGAATAAGGGTGTCGCCACACAAATTTTTCCTTTTTTTTTTAATAATAACGGCAAATGTCACGATGGTAGGTAATTGTAAAACCATCGCCTAAAATTATTTTGAAATTAAAAAAAAAAGCCGACTTCAACATACTACGTCTAATTAAATTTTAGAACACAAACGCTACTATTGCGACCTAGATATGATAGTTAGATATTTTCCCTCGGAGACTTTTTTTATAGGTAATAATGAGTACTTTAATCATGTAGTACATATTTTTTATGTATCATCAATACTTTTCTCAGCGCACGCCAAATAATGAACTTTATGGGCAAACATTTGCTACTTTGGGTTACATTATTGTTGATTCTTTAATAACAGCACGACCTATTTCGATAAAATTTAAATGGGACCACCTGGAAAGCATACCCTTTAAAACAAGCAAATAATTTTTCATATCGGTTCAGGCGAATTTGAGTAATCGGGTAACAAACATAAAAAAAAAAAGATTCCGACGAATTGAGAACCTCCTCCTTTTTGAAGTCGGTTAAAAAACTGAACAGCACAGGACATTCAAGACGCAGGTCCTACAAAGTGCCGCTGTGTCCATCAACCTGAGGCGAACGTCTGAAACGGGCACATAAGGTGCCTTTATAGTTACGCCGGAAACCACGCACTTCACACCGGAAAACAGCACTGCTGCGTAACGGCAGAAATAAGCATGGCGGTAGTACTTCCCCGGACAAGCTCTAATACCACGTCGTCATGTGCATACATTTTCAACAGTAAAAAAGAGAGCAAAAATAGCTCTATGAATCGTCAATCGATATTTGACAGTCATCTTATTTACCAGTCAAAGTATCTGTCAATCGGCCAAAGCGAAGTTGACCAATGGCATCGATCAACAATACATTAATTGATGTTTCTTAAATATCGATCAACGGGTACATACCATTATAATATTTTTGGATTTGTCAATATTTCGACCCAGTTGCATGGATCGTGGTCACGACGGGACTCGGAGAAATATCGGCAAATCCAAAAATATTATCGTGGTATGTACCCGTTGAACTGTATTTAGGAAATGTTGATTAACCACGAAAAGTTTAAAATCATTAAATTTTGTGTTAACACCCTAAGTCACACTGATGAAACTTATACGTCGATGACCATCATGTCTGCTAATTTCTTAAATTTATAGTGACTATCACGATTTGTTTGTTACGTCAGGAAAGTAATTGCGCAACGTAGTCATAATCTCATTTTATTATAACTCTTGGGATGGCACTCTGTTCGATTTTTTATTAAAATATCTATGAGTCTGCTAATAAACTAACCAGTGCCATTTAATTATGCGTTTTATCTGAAGACGGCTGGTGGGTTGGCAACTTTTCTGAGAGGGCTTTTCTATAACTTGAAAACATAAGCTGATATTTGTGCAATAAAACATTCCCTTCTACATGTGTATCTCTAAAAAATTTGTATATATAAATATATGAATTACCTTTTACTGTTGTAACGTCCGTCAAAGCCCACGACAACTCCATTGCGCAGTTGTGATTGATTACAAACTTTTTGTAAATACGAGCAGAGACCCTGGAGGGAACCATTTTAAAGTAAATCGGTATGCAGAGAATACCAGGGCCGCGCTAAACATGGTTAGGTGGCCACTCACTACGCCTATTTTGTAAATGTTAGGCATTATTATCTTAGCATTTTAAGTTATCGTTATGGCATGAAAGCAAACGACTGCACCTCCATGACTGATGAACTGCATACAAGATTGATTAATAAAATTGAGAATATGTATTCTTATAAAGGAACAATAATTCATACATAACCAGTGATAACAAGATCCAGATTCCGATGTGTAAAAATCCCATTGAATGACTTGAATTTTCAAAAGAAGCTAAAATTGTTACTTGCAATAAATAATATTTGTATTACTTGTACTTGAAAAATGTAAACACGGCTTAAGGTTATCCTTAGCTAACCTCATCTCCATACAAATGTTGTTGGCAGATCATTGTACTAAATACATAAACGCAAATGTAAAATCTGTTTGTTGGTCAGTTAAAGACTTTACTTTTCAACCGATTATCATGAAATTTTGCATACTCATTGTCATGATGACAGCCTAATGATCATTCTAGCACAGAGGTCAGCAAACTGGTTTTAAGTGGTAGTTTCTGGGTTCGAACCCGGCAATCTGGTGTCTGGTAGAAGTTGCTCCGGCCGTTGCTTATTACTGACAAAGACGTGCAGCCAAGCAATTCCCTACGAGGTATAGAGTGTAGCCCGTTACGAGATTGCAATCAGTGGCCAACTTTCGTCAAGAAACAGAAATCCCGAGGGATGAAATATACCTGAGCAGTTTGTAAGACTACTACATCATTCATGCACATGTAGCCAGCGCCCATGCGTCCGCGCAAACCCGCCGTGCCAAATTTCTGGCGTTTTAACATGGTCTTTCTTAGCTTGTCCCATTTTGAATTCGCTATATCGTCCAATACTTCTTGACGCGTTACTGGATTCTGAAAGTAACAATTACGTATGAAAATTAAGCTTAAATTGCTGTACTCCGCGAAAAGCAGGAGAATCTGAGTGGTGTAATTTATAATTTCTTAAATCCTTATGCTCCACACGACTTTACAATGAATAATTGTTAAACAATAATTGTTAAACAATTATTCATTGTAATGTCAACATCTCCTGAGGATGCTCCAGTTTCGGAGCGAAACGTGCGTAGAGGGGGAAGATCTGTTTGGTGTGGAGTATAAGGATTGAAGAAATTATATAATAATAATAATAATATCTTTATTTTATCAATATTTATTTTATATACATTTCATGAGTGTGAAGCCCTGTCTCCTGCGGTAGTTAAAACTGTGTTACAGGAGAAAGTGTCTTCCCTATATCTATGGTCTTATTAACAAACGTTTGACAATTTTACAGGGAAAATTATATAAAGGAAAGAAAAGAAATAAATAAATGAAAAAAAAAAAAAAAGAGAATTATGTAAATTTTTGAGGCGGGTGCTTAGGTAGGTACATTTGATTTGTTTGTGGGTGTGCGCGTTTGTATGCGTGTGTGTGTGCGTGTTTATATGCGTGTGTGTGCGTGTGTGTTTGTGATAATATTATAAATTACACCATACATATTCTCCTGCTTTTCGCGGAGTATAGCAAATTAAGTTTAATTTCATAATATATCATGGATTTCCGAAAACTAACGCCTGCTTCTATCCAATAGGCAATAGTAACAATAACTTTTCTGGCTGGTTCAAATACGAATTAAATGAAGAATTTATATACTCATAAGGCCTAAGGATCTGGATAAGTTAATACTTATCCAGATACTAAAGCCTTATGAGTGAGAGTATACACTAATGTGTATAACTATTAGTAAGTATGTATGTAATAATTATACACCCCCACCAATCGGTTTCTCTTGGTTTTCTTAATCCTAAGGTTGCCTGGAAGAGATGAATAAATAAATAAACTACGACAATACACACATTGCCATCTAGCTCCAAAGTAAGCGTAGCTTGTGTTATGGGTACTAAGATGACTGATGAATATTTTAATTAATAATATACATAAATATTTATAATATACAGATAGACACCCAGCACTGAGCATCATTCATGCTCAACACATAAACATTTCTCAGTTGTGGGAATCGAACCAACGGCCTTGGACTCAGAAAGTAGGGTCCCACTGCGCCAATCGGCCGTCTGCTAAGATCGCTACTACGGCCGCCTTTTGTATCCTACTTTTTAAGTATCCTGTTGTTGTGTCCAAATAAAGTATATAAATAAAATAAAAATAAATATTAATAAACGTTGCATAACGTCCCAACAGTTAAGCAAAGCTATGTCACACTCTGAGATTTTAAAGCTCCTGTTCGCTGAAGTGTGCCAAAACACTACATAACTATTCTGGTGTTAGTCCACATATAGAATTTAAAAAGATTAAAAACAGTAAGCTCTTGTGGGACACCCACTAAATGTGGTTTTGTTGAATGCCCAAAAAAGAAAAAGCTGCTAAATGGCTAATTTTCAGTTACAAGCTATGGCGAACACCAAGGACATTGGCAACAGAGATGAAACATTGATGCAAATTAAATATTAATATTACTAGTGGATGATTGCAGTTTGCACAAAACTTCAATTATATGCTCCATTGCAATTGTTCAAGTTTTTTCAGAAGAAATCAGTATTTCCCTATTAATATGCGACAATAATAAATGCAACAATACATGAATGTTTTCCAGTGTTTATATGCATAGTATAAGTATTTATGTATTTTATTCATAAAAATATTCATCAGGCATCTTAGTACCCATTACACAAGCTACTTTTACTTTAGGGCTAGACAATAATGCGTTTATTTATTATAGTTATTTTAATACAAACTATTTGTAGCTCGAAAAGATGAAATTAAAATTAAAAAAAAAAAAAAAATTAAAATGCCTTGTGATTTTTAATCACAAGGCATTTTAATTTTTTTTTACAGATATGTTTTGTAATGTTTTGATAAAGAATTTTGAAATGTAGGAATTTGAATTTGAAAAAATTTGAAATGTAGGAATTTAAAGAATTTCATTTTGTATTTATTATATTAATTCAAGTTAAGCCACCAATCCTGGTAACATCTAAAAACTGATAAATTACCATTACTAGGTCTGAATTACATGATTGATTTTATAACTCTCTTGGAAGGAAAGATATTATTTCTGGTGATTTTCCTTTTTTTTAAATCTTGCAGGTAACTTTCTCATTAGTCTATCTCCAAGATTCAATCTACATCATAATTTGTTTTAATCTACTGAGTGGTCTATGCTTGAATAGGTAACAGGTAAGTTACTTTCAAATTTATATAATAGTAGTTACAACAGGAGACCAGGCACGAGGAAATGGTATCAGAAATGGCTCAGGATGACAGGTGTTGGAACGGGGGACCCTGCGTGGGTTACTACAGTGTTTAAAATCATCAGAAAAGAGTACCCACACAGTGCACAGAGCCGCTGGACCGTATGCAGAACAAAAAACTAGAATTCAGAACTCCTTACATAAGACTCCTTACAAAGGACCTCCTTCTAACTCAAATATAAAATATCATGTAATATGTATACCATGAAATCATGAAATAGGTATATCATATATCATGAAATAAAGCGCATTGGATATAATGATATAAGTGCTTACCTTATCGTGTTTAAGCCACCCTGTTACAGCAGCATCAAGCTTGGAATCACCACTATTACACACAACCATTTCAATAAGAATTTCAGAAAAGTTATAGTTAAAACTTTTGTAGGCAACTGTATGTGTATACTGATAGATCTATTAGACTTATAGTCACTGTTTAACAAAGCAAAGTAACAATAATTATTTTTGGTACTTATTGCTCATTAAAAGTCGGCTTTACGCCGATTGGGGCGATTGCTTGATAGTGATAGTATGTTTTATAAACAATTTGTAATTTGATAAATGATAAGTATAAATCCGTCCGTCTGTGATATTTGCGAATGGAACGTTTTATCCCATAAATAATTGATAGGTATCAAACAGTACGCAGATCGCGAATATTCTAATATTGAAATGAATTATGAAGGATAACTTTTAACTTAGAATTTAAATACAAGCTAAAGGTAAACCCAAGCAATTCTGATTAGTAACATTCAAGAAATAAGGTTTAAAATAAAAATCGTTTCATGGATCTTATACAGCTGTCTTGTTTTGTCAAAAATTTACATTAGCAGTTCGTGTTGACAATGACTTTTGTGAACAGTTTAGAAACATTTGGTGCAAAATTCTACTACTGGTACATCTGTATTAACTATAACACTAACCAAAGACCACACTCCATTACGAATGCCTTATTTTCGAATACTAAAATTTATAAAAAGTATATTGCTATATTTATATAATGTTTATTTTTTGACAATCACCTTTGTGTATCTTCCAAGTATAAATGACAATGATAATATACAACGTGCTGATTAACACCTAAAAAGCAAGAAGAAGAAGTAGTAGAAGAAGAAGATCTGTATTAACATTTCAATACTATTGCAATTTCAGAGAGAAAATAAGTAGAGGTTGTTAGAAATTATTTAAAATTCCTTATCTGTATCTTAATTTTTTCAACTCCTAACGAATTGCTTATTCTTCAACAAAAATGCTAACAATATTGTTATCTAGCAATTTAATAAAAAATCTAGGTCCTTTGTTTGAGAAAAGTAGGAACTATCTGTTCATCTTAACTTGCCGCATGAAATGATTGGCAGTTAGAGTACCGTCAGAGTTGCGTCCGTTTTCTTTGATTTGACATTATGTTACCATAGTGTTTCATTATGAATTGCGACCCCAAAAATTTAGAATTTAATACTTTTGTATTTCATTGACATCGGGAGAAGGGGCCCCGATGTAAATGAATTTGATTTTTGGAGCTAAATATTTGATATACTCATACTTTTTAGGGTTGCGTACCAAAATTGTAAAAATTGGATTCACTAACTAAGCAATAAAAACATGCAATAATTTACAATATCGGTTTATAAAAATGGTCCAACGTTATTGAAATGGGGAAACACCGGACGGTTGAAACTTTAATGAGATATTAAATGAAAATGAGAATTAACCCACTTGTACATTAATAAATAAAAAACATTTATTTCTAACCATCATACATTTGATAAAAAAAAGTGCTCTTCTCCCAACATCCAATGACCAATCGAAAATTCTAAAAATATAATAAGGACTATTAGAACTTTATGTCAACAAAAAACAAGCCTCTAACTAGCATAGTTTTTTTTATAAACATCTACAAACAAAGTTAAGTTTGCCATTTGCAAGATACCTACTTTTACAATTTTTGTTAGTTACCTACTTTTAATTTTTATTCTGGAGTCTGGAACTCTCAGTGTTTAACTCGTACTAGACCGGATTTTTTATATGCTTCCTAGCTATTATTGACAATTGTCTGCATATTGTTAACAATATTGAAAAATCAAAGTATCTATTGGTATAAAATATCGTCAATATTTAAGTTGCCTAAATACTGAGTGTGTGCGGGCTGCCATGCACTGATTATATTCTCACATTGCAAAAGGAAGTCCACGATATCGATTAGGTATTCAATAATCTTCCGTACTTTAAACGTTATTCCTGTTTTATTTCCGTAGGCATTTTCATTTTGAATTGCTTAAAAAAGATTCATTAAAAATAGTTATTATTTTAGATAATTATTTGTAATATATAAGCTTCACTTTTATTTAACACTCAAAACAAATTAAATGTATAAGTATGAGCAATGTACTCTCTACGATTTTTTCCGCAAATTTGCCTGCTTTGATCCAATATACATGTTGGTACACAGTTATTAGATTCAAATCGCGATGAGTTTTTCCGAAAAGGATGACCAAGTAGGTAAGTGACGTTAGGTGTAGGTTTAGTTTCATCGGGTTGGGGACTAAACCGATTCAATATACCTACGCGTTTACTGTAGAGCATTGTTCGTACGTAGGTATAATCCTACTGTTGAAAGAATGCCTACGTGTTTTCTGTTGGTCAAACAATAACAGTTGGCATAACCTTATAATAATAATAATAATTTTTTATTTCGGACGTGTGTCGATATCATGTTATATTATCCTCATACATTTTATTTCAGGAAAATAAAGAGTAGGTACTGCGAGATTTTTTTAATTAAACTAAACGTAAACGAAACGTTAATTTAGTAAACATCAATTAACAGTAAAAATAAATTTAAAAAAAATGTTATAAAGATGACTTCTTACGTGTGTACACTAATACACACACACTTTTTTATGGGGCTTGCACCCATTAAAAGCTCTGTGTCCCTCGATAGACCTAGGTATAAGAGTACGGGATTCACTTGCGTATTGATCGCACTTTTCTTATCAGATTACCTAATAAATATAAATAAGTTACACACTGACTGACTCAATCGTTGTTACGTATCCGCATAAAGATAAAGTTGCTAACGATGTGTAATGTTTTATTAACCAATGGGGTTGGTGTATTCTTATCATATACCTATTGTTTGTAGTCAGTGGGTATGTATGTTAAACAATGTGACCTATGAATGTTATTTGCAATAAGAAATACCTACTTACCTTCCATTTTGGTCCGTCTGTCTGTATGTCACAGCCATTTTATTTTGGCACTTGGTAAGGATTTTATTTAGCATAGTAACTTATTTTTACTATCATATATAGTTTTGAAACTTAATAAAAGTGTGAACTAGGGATGCGAAATTTTAAAGAGGATTTGTTTATCCTCTTTAAAATTTCGCATCGCGCATTCGCAAGGTATCTGTGATGACGATATTTAAAACGTGACTGGTCCAAACTCGATGCTGAAAGCAAAAAACAAGCAGCGCTGACTGTCTCTTAAAAGAGTTCTTCATAACTGAGTTTTTATTTCATTATTGTTATTATTATAGATAGGAAATTATATTTTCATCATAAATTTGAAAATTTACTTATTTAATAAATAAACCAGACAAATAGGAATATGACTGTTCTTTCGAGAGTCTTTCGTGAGATTAACTTGATAAACCTTTTTTCGACGTTCCCTTTCTTGACCCTTTTGCAATAAAAAAATTAAATCTAGTTTCACATATATTTTTTCATTTATAATTGAATTTGATAATGAATAAAATTGTATAAATTAAAAGAAAATTGATAAACAATATCTTACAAACAAGTCATAACCTGAATTTAATATAACCTGTGGTTATCTGAATAACACAGCCGTGCCGTACAAAGTCCAGTTCAAGTCATTTTAGTAACGAAAGCCCTAAAAACAGCAATTTCTCAGTGCCCACGCTAAGCGCAACTTGCTTAAATAAAGACCATAAACTTGAAAGCGAAAAACGAAAAGTAAATTTTACAAAGTTTTATAAATCGTCCAGTATAATAATAATCATAATCTTTGCAACTGTTGTTTGTGTTTGTTAATATACATATTCACCCAAAGTGAATTGAAAACATACCTACCTACCTACGTTCAATAAAAAACGGGGCTCAAGATAGCGAGGATTCCCCGAGTACATTACCCACACTAACTAATTTGACTTGAGCACAACACACGCAATATAAAGATAGCATATAAAAGCTTATATTTTCCTGGTACTTTTCAAACGTATCCAGATTTTAACAGCGTTCACATCGTTATTTGTAGGTACTTATTGCAACAAAATATATCTATTATGAAATACGTAGCAGTTTTCGTCGCTATCGCAGCAGTGGTAGTTTTGCAGTGCGAAAGCAAAACTTTTAAGAGATGCGAACTTGTGCGGGAATTGAGGAGTCAAGGGTTCCCAGAAAACAAGCTTCGGGACTGTAAGTAAAAGTGTAAAACATTAGTTTTTGTTTATAATGAATACTGAAATACATGGGATATTAAAGTAAGCTTAGTACCTTTTAAACTGGCCTTGTAGAGACTTGTTGGATGGACTCAAGTAAAGTCACGGGTGCAAATTTCAAGTATCCACTCTTCATCAGATTCAACATATTATCGGTCCACATTGCACGGGTCTCCTTACAGAAAGAGTAGGGTTTATAATATACCACAATGGCTGAGTGCGAATTGGTATACAACGTGTAAATGAAAACCGAAATAATATTTCACAGGCTTTAGAGTACATTATGTACTGTATCTGAGACATCTATGAAACCGAAAACCTAATAGTTTTTGAGTAAACCACTGCCATATTTTTTACTGAAAGAAATCAGATATACCTAGCCCTAACATCACATACAAAATTAAAATCATGTCTTTCCTGTGACTTTATTAGGTATGCGTCGCGTAGCGTAAATACTATGCGCGTCTCGGTCTTTATCTTCAATAGAGCTTACATTAGTAAGCACTTAGGATGTTTTGAATTATTTTATATGGAGAAATAAATTAGCTTGATTTAATATTTTTACAGGGTGATTCCATATGATATATATATATATATATATATATATATATATTTAAATATATAGACAAGTGCTTCTGCAATCACACCTGATGGTAAATGATGATGCAGCCTAAGATGAAGCGCGCTTGCCTAGAAGATGCCTATTCACTCTTGATTTGAAGGTACCCAGATTATAGGTATCAGGGAAGACGGAAGATGGGAGGGCATTCCAGGCCTTTGCGGTGCGGATCAGAAAGGAAGAAGCAAAACGCTTCGTACGTGTTGATGGTATTTCACTAATATATACACTAATGCACCCTTCAATATTATTTCGTAATTCTGTTACACGATGTATATACATCACAGGCCTTTCTGGAGAACTTACAGGTATGCAAGTTGCCTCACGATGTCTTTCTTCACTTGATATTTGCTTATCTTTATCAGCCCATTAACGGTCCATTACAGGGCAAGGGTCTTCTCTCAGAATGAGGAGGGTGTAGGCCGTAGCCCACCACGCTGGCCAAGAGCGGATTGGTAGACTTCACACACCTCTGAACGTCATGGAGAACTCTCAGACAAGCTGGTTTCCTCACTATATTTTCCTGCACCTTTAAAGGCTAAAATGTATGTTTTTATCACACTTAACTTCGAAAATGTGTTGGTGCAACGCAGAACGCGGTCCCAGAACAGAGAATGAAGTCTACGAGGCTATCAATGCATTTATTTTAAAACTACTGTCTGTTTTAAAATTTGCTATTTTCATTACACAGGGGTGTGCCTCGTCGAGAGCGAAAGCAGTGGTAACTCGAATAAGGTCAGCAAGGAGAACAAAAATGGCTCCCGGGACTACGGGCTGTTCCAGATCAACGACAAATATTGGTGCAGCCACACCAGTACCGCTGGGAAAGACTGCAATGTAACATGCGCAGGTAAGTTCTTGTAATTGTCTTACAAGTGTTGGATCGAGATGGTTTTGCAATTCATGAATTTGATCTCGTTTAGTTGTTTCTGGTGGTTGGCTACAGACATGGCTCTGTTTTTTTTTTCTTTTTAAAAATAAATAATTGAATAATAAATATATTATGACAATACAAGCATCGCTAACTAGCCCCAAAGTAAGCGTAGCTTGTGTTATGGGTGCTAAAAAGAGAGAGAAATCTGCTGAGTTTCTTGCCGGCTCTTCTCGGTGCAATCTGCCTTCAAAACCGGTGGCAGAGTCACTACAAACAGACAGGCTTGACGTTTCGAAAGTGCTTATAAACTGGTCCTACTTGAAATAAATGAATTTTTAATTTTTTTGAATAAGATGACTGATGCATTTTTTTAAATATATAATATACATAAATACTCATAAAATACAAATAAACGCCCAGTCACTGAAAACATTGATGTTGATACAAAAAACATTTTCCAGTTGTAGGAATCGAACCCACAGCTCTTGTGGTCAGAAAGCAGGATCACTGGCCACTGCGCCAATTGGCCGTCAAACCTACTGACAAAGCCGTGCCACAACGCGATTTAGCGTTTTTGGTACGACGTTGCGTAGAAACCGATTTGGATGTTGGTCTAATATTATTGCCAAACTCGTACTTAGCAAGTAAGCCCGCTATAATCATAAATTAGATTGCAGTCAAGGCTAACCTGTATAGCGTAAAAAAAGACAAAGCTACGGGATTCTACAAACTCCTTCATCTACTATTTCGGCCGGCAAGAGGTTAGTTTACGAGGATGAGTCTAAAATGCAACTTATGTTCCAGAACTCATAACTGACGATATTACAAAAGCGGCGAAGTGCGCGAAGAAGGTTTTCAAACGCCACGGATTCAACGCCTGGTACGGCTGGAAGAACCGCTGCCAAGGCACCCTGCCTGACATCAGCTCTTGCTAAACTTTTGGAGACATTACCAATAAACCTGGAATACTTAATCATTGTTTGAAAGGTCCTCTTAGTTAGAGTATGACAATATACTTGTTCCGATGTTATTCCACGTTTTTTTAATGTATCTGTGAACCTCATATACATAACAACGATAACCTGTTTAATAATTACTTACATTAAAAATAATGAAAAATAATTCCCACTGTAAAAAAATAAAAGTATCGTACCATTATTTTAAAGGAAAGGATAAAAAATGATAAAGGATATTATACTCCACCATGACTCTACCAATAAAACCTTATTAAGTCTGAATAAAGCATTTTTTTTTGTCGTGGTGGAAAAGCTTTATGGCTACCTCTGTCCTTTGGGGCAGGACAGAGGTTATGTGGGACTCGTTTACCCGAACTAAAAACCACCACGGCATGTCCCTCTCGTTGGCTTTATTGGACGTCCGGGGAACCCGTTGTATACCTACTTCCCAGACGTCTACCAACAACCCCAACTGATTGCCAGGGCTACTACGCTAAGTAGGGCATCAGGACAGCTTGACCCCCCCCTCAGACAGTAGGGAGACTCATATGGGGACGGGTAGCTAGCCCGCTAAAGCTAAAGCATAAGTAAATATTATATCTTTTTTGTTATTGGCGGTTGACACATAATAATTTAATCAAAACAAAATCTTATTTGTATTACCTACTAATAGTACTGTAATAGCAGTATAGCAAGTAGAACTATAATAGAGCCGTCATTTGCCACAGGAAACATTATGAAAAGAGCAGCACGACTTAAGGACCTGTCAATTTACTTTAATTTATAGATTTTTATGCAAAAAAATCGGAATCAGTGTAAATTTAAAATTGGTTTGTACCATTGCTACTGGAACGCGGGGCTTGCACCAGACTTCGGTAGTAGTAAAGCTTTTAGTGAAAGATCTCGCCCCTGGAAAGTTCTTACAGGGACGAGCTCTGTCTGCCGGGTCCAAGTAGCACCATTACAACAATGCTGCTGTTCAGCAAATATAAACATGGTGATGGTACTTCCCCGTAAGAGCTCTGTTAAAAAAAAATATCTACTACTACTTATAATAAATATTCGACTCGACTCAGTGTGGGGGGGATTTATTGCCCCCCCACACTGAGTCGAGACCGTTGCTAAGGAGAGATAAGCTGATCCTATTAAATATTAGCCTCCCCTCCATCGAACAGTACCCTAAGTACAAAATTTGGTAGCTCGCAATCGAGGAGTCGTTTTCGAGTATTAAACTCTGAATCGTCAAAGTAAAATAGACCTATAGTCACTAATTCTGGAGTTGCAAATCCTGTACTCCTAATTATTGTTTAAAACACGTTCGGCTGTAAACAATTGCAGACAAATTTGAGGTTTAACACAATGCAAATAAGAACCATTTTACTGCAATGTTTATGTGTTGCCATACTTGCATTATAATATGTATCTCGCCCGAGGTGCGATAGGAAAGTTGATCGGCCACAAGCTACCGTTATTAATGATGTTTGACGAGAGAGTCAATTTATTATCCTGTACCAACTTTAGTAGCTGCTTAGATAGATTGCCGGGTAAATGTTTTAGCGCTAACGATTATTGGCAAAGTGAGAATTTTCGACTATATGGGGTCTTAAGTTGTAAATAATCAAAACATATTTGATAATTTTATGTATGTAAAATTTATAAAGAAAGTGGACTGTAACGATATTAATATTAGAAGTCAAAATAAACTTGTAGTGCAATTTATTAGGCTAGGCTAAAATTAATTCATTGAAATGTAAACAATCTTATAACATATTACCAGATGAAATCCTTGATATGTCTCTCAATAAGTTCAAAGTGTTATAAAACGTAAGCTCATAGAAAAATCCCATTATAATATTAAGAATTACATTTACGATAAAAAGCTTCGGTATGAATTGCTCTAACTTCATAGCTAAATATTAGGTCGACTGTGAGATACCAAAAAAAATTCCCGGCTAAGTTTGTTGTGGGCTCTTCTTAGACCAGTGCGCGTTTGGAACCCTCCGGTCTTAACTTTAGTTTTAAGTTAACGAATACTACCCGGCTAAGTTTCTTGTGGGCCTCTTCTTAAACCAGGACGCGTTTGGAACCCTCGTAGCTTTAGTTTTAAGTTTACGAATATCAGTTTAGTTATCGCCATCATCTCACTACCGTGTAATTCTCATGTAATGGACGCATCAAAAGTGCCACTTATGGGCCTACTTGAATAAAGATATTTTATTTTTTCTGACTTTGAATGTAGTTTTCACCGTCACCTAACATTAGTGGTAACATGTTTTATGTATGAACGCTTCACAAGTGCCTGCGATAAGGTCTACATAAATAAAAAAATAAAAAAATCGAATTTGGAATACTGTTAAATTCGACAAATTCGATAGTTCACCACTGCCCTGCAAAACCTTTGTTGGACTACCGGTCACCAACTTTAATAGTTCCTACCAAGCACCATTTCAGTTATGGTTATTTTTTTAGCCTTATTACAAGTTAGCCTTTGATTGCATTGCCACTTGGTGGTGACACCTCACAAAGTATGCAGTCTTAGATGGTAGTGGGCAAACCTTTTTTTTTATTCCACTACGAGTTAGCCCTTGGCTGCAATCTCATCTGGTGGTAAGTGATGATGCAGTCTTAAATGGTAGCGGGCTAAACTTGTAAGATGGTAGACATACCCCTGATCGGTTTCCTTGACACATCGCGCCGGATCGCTTAGCGGCACGTCTTTGTCGGTAGGTTGGTAACTAGCCACGGCAAAAGCCTTCCACTAGACCAGACCAGAGAAAGTTCAGAAATTTTAAATAACTAAATTGTCCCTGCAGGGAAAAGAACCCAAGACCTCCTTCTTAAATTCACAGCGCTCACCGTTGCGGCAAAGGGGGGTCGTCGATATGGGTATCCTCCATACCTATTAGGGTTTATTTTATCGCAGTTTATTTTAAACTTATAACTCTAATCGGTTTCTGCGCAGCATAGTACGGAATCGCTAAATCGCTTGATTCTAGATGTCTATTGAAATGAGAACCTAATAAACCCGCGGGCCGCGCGACTTCGTCCGCGAATGAGTCAACTTCAAAAAGTAGTCCTATGTTCACACGCTGTCAAAAAGGATATTTTTTGCAGTTTATGCAACGTTTCTCATTAATAATGCTAGCCACTGGTCGTAGCGTGATGTTGTATAGCCTGAATTGAATAAAAAAAATCGAAACAGAATTTTCTGAGATTAGCGTGTTCAACCTAACAAACTCAAAAGCTTCATAATATTTCAACTATGCATATCTAAAAAAAACACGTCAATCTAAAACTCCGTTGCGCAGATTTTGAAAGACAAATGCGGAAAAAATAGCGATGCTATCCTGTAGGAGCTGTTGGCTTTTCGGGAATAAAAATAAGCCTATGAGCTATTCCAGGATACGCATCATTCAATACAGCGAGGTTACATTTGATGAATATCTTATTGAAATCATATTTAAAACAATTTGAAATGAATTGAAATTTATTTATTTGCCCACAAAATCGCTTACTATTTTTGTATTATATTTTTGTATTATAATACAAAAATATATCTTACAAAAAGCATGTGGACAAATAGGGTTCCACCTCAGCACGAAGCCGCAGCTAGCTGCAGCGCTAGTTTTCAAGGGGACCCTGTGTGCTCACAGACGTGTTTGCGACTGCATCATCCATGCCACAGTCTATACATAATAAAAATGAAATTAAAAATAAAACACGGTGCGGAATATTTGCTTTAATCGAAGCATGTCCAAAATTAAATGACCGCATGAATGACATAACAGCATGCTGATACTGTCAACACTGAAAAAAGTTCCAATTTGACAGCACAATCCCCATCTGAAATTTCAATTTGTCAATTTGCCCCCATTAACATAATGATCCGCCATTTATTGGATTTATTAGTTACATAAAATGTGATAAATGAAGAACCGCTCAACAGATTTTGTGCAAACTTCACTTAAACCATCTACTTAATATTCCGAACAAAGCCCCAACATATGGTTTGGATAGGTGAGCCCGTTCTTGAGTTATAAAATTACAACGAAAAGTGGCATTGATTTTTATATATATACTAGCTGATCTCAGCGCCATCTGTCGGGCTGATTTGTGAATCTAAACCATCCAGGGTGCCACCCCAACGCATACCGGAAAAGTCTAGGAGGAGTTCAATGACATATAGCTAGATAGCTAGATAGAAGATAGATAGATATCATGGAGACAATTCATCTCAAACGCTCAAGTATTACTAAGGGCCAAATGCCAACGGAAACTAATGACAACTGTCATACAAACGAAGGTTGCGTTTTTCGGTCACCTACAGAGAGGATCCCTGTTCGAGTTTCCAAGGTTGATCCTTGAAGGGAAAATTACCGGGAAAAGAGCACCTGGGAGACCGAGGAAGAAGTGGTTCGACATTATAGGAGAGTGAACCGGACATACCTATTCGGTATTGAAGAAGATGGCACATCATCGTCGATTTACCTCCGAACTTCAATATGAAGATGGCTCCAAATCATGATGAATTTTGTTTTATAAAAATAAACTCCTATTTGGCAATTCCTTTGTTACTGATATATAAAATTAAAATGTTAAATTTTTTACCACGGTCTATTTTTATACCCACGAATAAGTTTTCAATGTTAGAGAACAAAACGTACTTACCTTAACATCTAAATTCCGAACAATAAAAAAAAAAATATTAAAATTGAAATAAATTTATTTACGGAAGTACATTTTATTTGATCGAATACCGTAGTAGAATTGAAGCGCCATTTCAAAAAAACCTTTAATAAAAATGTGTCATCAAAAATCCAAATTAGTCTGGAGTAATTAAAAAATCCAGCCAAGCGCGACTCGGACCACACAGATCGGTGTTCCTTAGGGAAAAAAGACATTTTAAGTTACAATATATTTACAATTCAGCATCATCGTATCAACCCATTACCGGCCCATTACAGAGCACGGGTCTCCTCCCACAATGAGAAGGGGTTAAAGCCGTACTCCACCACGCTGGCCCAGTGTGGTATGTTGAACTCTACACACGTTTGAGAACATTATGTAGAACTCTCAGGCATGCAGGTTTCCTCACGATGTTTTCCTTCACCGTTGAAGCAAATGATATTTTAATTACTTAAAACGCACATAACTTAGAAAAGCTAGGGGTGCGAGGTGGGATTCCAAATCGGCCCCCCGAAAGTGAAGTCAAGCTCCTACCCAACGCGCTATAGCCGTTTCATATGTATAGTTATTAAATTATAATTTAGTAACGATGTATAGTTAATTAATTATAATGTTATACTAATACATAAAGTTTAATAATTTAAATGATCTCAGCAACTACTGGTCCAATTTGAAAAGTTCTTTCAGTGTTGGATAGCCCATTGATCGAGGAAGGCTATAGGCTATAAAATCACGCTAAAAGCAAAAGGAGCATAGCACCTATGAAGAATGTTCTAAAAATTTTCCTTTTGAGAGCTCTGCGCTTGCTGCGTAAACGGTAGTTTCGATAAAATCATGTTTGGCAAAGTTATTCCCCTTTAAAAGTTTAAAAAATCCGTGACAGCATATGTCTATCTTGTAAGGTTGACTTATACGCGGATGAAGTCGCAAGGGGCCGCTAGTAATTTATATGCAACAAAAAAAAGCTCCGTGTAGCCAAAAATATAAACACCCATTTTCTTTAAAGTGGTTTTTTAAGTTTTAGGTTCTCTTTAATCATCTAATCCACCAACTTGCGTCGGAGCAGCGTGGTGGGTCTAAGCTCAAAATTAGTTTCTCTTCTGTCCCACAATACATTACTTTTAGTTTTTAAATTTTTCACCGTACAGTTTAAGGCAGCGAGCGGGATTTCGTATAGACCTGGACCTGGTATAGACTTAGGACGAAGGCGCGCGCATTTAACGACCTTAGACATTTTAGTACAAATCTAATTAATAAATTAAATAAAACTTAAGACTACCAATACACATCTTGCACTGAGTTACATGTATGAAGAGCAACCTCTTATTACACGCTTTATATTAGCTTCACTTGTATGTGTCTTCAATGTTTGTTTGTAACCGACTTCTTTGGGCGCGATTTTGACCCAATTTAAACGGTCAGATTTCTTTCAAACTTTGTAGACATATCGAGGACCGATGACAATACACTAATCTGAAAAGATTATTCCAATTTTCACTATAAAAAATAAGATTTTTTACTAATTACTACAGCGCCATCTAGACCCAAATGTAAAAAACCTATGGCTAACCTAACCTATTCGCGTACCTAACAAATTCCACAGAAAACATTAAGCTACTAGATGGTAGAGGGCGTTAGCTATTACTTTTTAATGGCCTGTTTTAAATAATAATTAGAACTTGCATTTCGAGAGACGGGCACACTGAATAAAAAAATTTTTTATGTCTTTAATGGTGGATGGGTTACCGATTAATTTTGCTCTAATAAAAATAATAGATCAAGAAAAACTAAAAAAAAAATCGCTATTATGAATAAACTAAAAGAAAGAAATTAGTTTAGTTTTTTTTACCAAGCGTCCAAGCGTGTTTTTTTAGTTTGTTTGAACTATTTAATTATTTTTGTATAATTTTACTAACTAAATAGTGTATAATATTAATGCCTGAAAACTACAGACGGGCTGACAGGCCAATTGCAAGCGTGCCTTTTCTATTTTTCTACGGAACCCTGAAACCCCCCTAACTAACAGACTTCCGTGACAAAACCCACTTGAAGCTTAAACGCCTCAACTGGTATTCTCATTTTACATTAGGTGTACAAACAATACCTATGCGAGCGGTCGAAAAAAGCGCTCTGAAGCGCGCATGTGCAAACAGCAAGCCTTTCGGGGCTTTAAACTATTCAAAACAGTACTCTATACTTTTACTACAGAAGACCTATTTTCGCTTGCCTTAATATTCCACGTACCATCGACAATCGAAGCTTTAGTACGTTTACTCAAATGTAAACTTTATTCTTCAAAAATAAGACGTATTTCTGCTTGGCTAGCGCATTACCCATCGAATATCGAAGGTTTGCTTCTCTTCAGTTAGTTTACCCGGGTCGGTGATGTCGTGCGAATGGGAGGCGCTGGCTGGACGCGTGCCGAAGCACGTGTTGCCGACGACTCTGACTTTGAGACCCTGAAGAATCTTCTGGGTACAGGGGATGGATGGAACCTCGAGTACGAAAAGGATGGTGTTAAAGTTTGGGCGGAGAACGCTGCGCACGGCGCCTTACGGACCGTCAAGGTTTGTTTTGTTGCACAAATGTATTCTGAACCCTCTACGCATAATCCAAGAATCTGCAGACTGAAGGACTAAAGGACAATAGTAATTTTTTTTTCTTTCGTGATATGTACTAACAACATTCATTTATTTTAATACATCGTGTGACAATAACACATACGTCTAAGGCTATCCAATCAATTTAAACTCAAGCGAACTTTTTTTAATATTATCATTCGTTTCACATTATTTTTGTGTTTAATAACGTGTAATATAAACATGTATATTAATTTAGTATATACAAATAAATCAGTGAAATAATAGAAATGTTAATAAATATATTAAATATTTAGTTTTATGTCGTTCCTGAAATTTTTTAACTTTTTGACTTTACAGTTAGTAACACGTAACAGTGATTGAGTCTGCCAGCCCTAGAACTATAAGAGGTTATTACAAATATGACCGCTTAGTCGGTCTGTGTGTCGGTCGTTGTCGCCATTAAACCCATAAGCCAATTTTAATATCACTTTTTTTCATGAACTGTTATATCGCAAGTTTTTTATACTGAAAAAAAAAAATTAAAATCAATAAATGATAGACATTTATTGATTTTCATATTTTTTTTAAATTCTTAACAATGCTTACAAAAAAAAAAAAACTATTAAAAATTTATAAGAAAAAAAAAACCACCTTCCGCTTGCGGGGGTTTTGAATGCCCAAGCAACCGGCGGTCAGGGCTCGTTTATTATTTTATTATTTCGCAAGTTTATTATTATGCTTGATGAATAATTATCACCTCGGAAAATTGTCCTATTTGATCGTCAGATTCGTGTGGTTTTTGTGATTGAGAGAATGTAAAATCGCGATTGCGCTTATCATAATAAAAATCTGTTCATTCTTTTGAGGATTATTATCAGCTGCTTTCCCAGAAAAATAATGGATTTGAAGGGAGATGACTGAAAACGAGAAAACAAATAACGTCGTGTTCATGACAAAATCGTAATTTAATCTTTAACGAAACTAAAATAAATCTATTTCTTGCCGAATACCTAAGTCTTAAATGCAATAGTTACGTTGGGAGTACACACCCAACAAATCTTAATGCCAGCAATAGAGTATAACAGGCCACTGTTGACTAAAGGCCTCTCCTAACGCTGGCGGGACAGGTTGGTGATCGCAGAAGATGGTTGTAGTAGCACAAAGGACGCTGCTGTCCGATCTCTGTTATATTCCCTTAGTCGCCTCATACGACATCCACGGAAGAGCAGGGATGGTGACGTCTTTATTCTGATACCACCTATGCCGTCACCACACAAAATGCTTATGGTGACACGAAATACTAGGCTAGACAGGGGTTCAACCTCGGCCCGATGTTGACCCGAAGTGCCAACTGTAACTGCCTCATTGTTCTAACTAAGTCCTGTGTTCGAATCCCGGCTCCATCCCGGTCGGGAAAAACGTACGTATCTATCGGGTTTTCCTGATAAGATATTCTCAGCCCCAATTGGTAAAGAAATGGACCTTGTCCAACTTCTAGACTAGGTTTCGTTTCTTTTTAGCCCTCGGTTTCGGGTATTGTCACTAAAACATGTGAAATGAGGATCGTTAAATCCCGCCAACCCGAATTGGAGCACCGTCGTGGGTGAACTCTAAAACTTTTTCTTCTATGAGAAAACCTCGGCCCAGCTCTGGGTATTAATAGGCTGAGGACGATAATCGTATCGACCCTTTACAGACCCATGAGGCACGAGTCTTCTCCCACGATGGGAAGGGTTTATTCGGGAAATTGTATTTTGTTTTGTAACAAATTAAGTAAGGAATAGAATCTTTGATATGCCTCTCAATAAGATCAAAGTTTATATACATCGTAAGCTGGTCTGAAGCAAAATTCTTAGATTACATAAATCATAAAAAGCTTGAAACTTCATAGCTAAGTAGAGATGACGAAAAATACCGGCTTAGTTTATTGTGGGCTTTTTCTTAGGCCAGGAAACAAATAGGTAATACCTATGAACGTTTCATAAGTGCCAAGAATAAATAATTTGGATGTGAATTTGTATATTTGCATTTGTTTATTTGAATTTATATATTTGAATATGTATATTTGAGTGAATATTTATTGAACTTGGATTTGAATTTAAATGTTAGCCAATTAATAATTGACGTGGCATTTAGTGAAACTCAAATTTCCTCTGGGGCCCAAAGGATTGTATTTAATTTTATTCTTGCAAATTTGTGGGAACGCTCATGTTCTTGATAAATACGAGGTTAACCGTAACTCTTTGTGAGCAACGTTATAATATTTCATTAATTTCCCTTGGGAAAGACATCTAGCATAGAATATGGTTAATTAAAAACTAACCCTTCTAATAAATTTATCGTACCTACCTATCACATTTTTATAAAGAATGGTTATACAGTTATATGTTCAAGAAAATGTACAAGAATTTTTTTTCTATTGTTAGTATCGTTTTTTCTACAAAAGTAGAATAAGGCGAAAGTTAAAATTTTTGAAAAGATTTTTATCTTGGTACCCCAAAGAAGTCTAACTTCTGACGCGTGTGTAAGTGCACACACGTTTTTTTTTTTTAAATTTGGTCTGAATCTTTAGGCTGTGGTCGTGGCTAGTTACTACCCCACCGACAGAACCAAGCAGTGTTTTAGCGTTCCGGTACGATGTCGAGTCCCTACTCAACATCATCATAAAGGTGAAATATAACTGCCAGGTATCATTTTAGATGGCCTAATCACTTACAACTTGTACTGGAATAAAAAAAAACATACTTCTAGTAAAGTTTTACAAGCAATAAGATAGGTACCTATAGATACGATGATAAAATGCAAGTTTAAAATATTCTTGCGAACAGCAGTTAAATTAAACTCTGCACAACTCATCTTGTCAAGTCCTTTCATTTTAAAATGGAGTTTCAAGTTTTAATTTAGATCTTTCAACTTATCTTGCAGCATAAAAGTAAATTATATTACTCTCTTATATTTGATATCACGAGAAAATGTATTTAGTTTTTAAAGGTTCTTATAAAGGGGGAGTTTTTTGTGGCTAAAATTTTAATAGATGGCACACAATTGTCTTTTACAGCGCTCTTTATAGTTCATACCTAAAAAAATGTTCAATTTTTCGTTGCCTCGTTTTGACGACCTCCCTAGCGTTGTGTTTTAAGCATTACTGTTCAGCTACACACGGGTGAGGACATGATTGTATGCGAAATAAACGAGCCTAGCTGTTTCAACAGCGGTAGGCTGTCTAATTTTCCTGATTGTATAGACAGCACAGCTGAGCATCATTGTAGATAACCTGATACAACTGTTTTTATAATGGACTTCACAACTCTAGAAAAAACACACAAATTAAATGTACCATGAGCTGTTGCTGGTATTGGTATATATATCTTCATAAACGACTGTGTTCTATACGTGCCCCAAAAGACAATAACCTTCGTCCACGAAACACAAATTATTCGGTGTCCCTTCCTGTAACACTGTTGCACGAAGCATGGCACCTATACCGCGTTCATTGTCGTCATTCAATGCGCTCTTGGACAGTAATGCTCAATGAGATCTATTCCATGACGGGTGACAGCATTGTTCCCTGAATTGTTGAGATACTCTGAGAATATTGAATGACCTTTACATCAATATTCGCAAAGTATCACTACAGTACACTATATTAATATCATGTCTTTTATAATGTTTAAGGTCATCTTTCATTAATTTGTCTTATAGCTATGCATAAATTATGTAGTTCTATAATCGGGAATGCATAAACTTAGAGGAGCTTGCAAGTAACAGATTTATAGATGAGATTATCAGCTTTGACTTTACTACGTCCCCCTGTTTGACAGCCATATCTAAGGTCTCCTCTCACAATGAGAAGAGTCTAGGTCATTGTCCACCAGGCTGGCCCAATGGTGGCGGTGGATTGGTGGACTCCACACGCCTTTTGAGAACATCAGGGAGAACTCTCAGGAATGCTGGTTTCCTCACGATGTTTTCCTTCACCGTTGAAGCAAGTGATATTTTAATTAAACGCACATAAATTAAAAGTTAAAGGTGCGTGCTGGGAATCGAACTCGGCCGAACGTAACCATCACCACACCACTACCATCAACAGTATAGCTTGTAATAAATGTTCCGTACACACAAACACGCACACGCGAATACAAACACGCGGACACCCTCACACCTTTGAAATGAACCTACTTACGCACCCACTGTTTTACTTCATTTCTTTTTTAAATAATTTTGCATGTTAATTTGTCAGACGTTTGTTATTAAGATTTGTAACACACTTTAAACTGCCGCAGAAAACAGGGCTTCCCACTAAAGAAATATAAAATATTATTATTACTTTTAAAGATAGTCCAAAATGACTATGGGTGAAAAAAAAAATACTAAGGGAAACGCGGAAATCTCGCTTTCTTAAAGCTGAAATATTTTTGTATTTGCTTACGTATTCAGTACTATCTACAATCTTGTTTACCATAAACACACAACCGCTCTTCAGTATGCAAACAGAAATTAAAACGTGGTTAACGTAAAATTTTAGCACCTGCTTCACATGCGATTATGCAAAGTTTTCTTTTATTCTGAGTGCCTTAAAAAAGTTAAACGTGCCATTTTATTAAGACCCTCCTTTTTATATTAAAACTTTCATGAAAAGATTCTCTTTCTTCGTCTTCTTAAAATGCCACGGCCTATGAGAGGTTGGCTGCTCTACCTTTCAGCTAAACCTACCCGTATTAAACCATTGGTGCAGTTTCAGCACGGCTAGTATGGGCAGTGGAAAATTATATCCCCGGGGAAAGGATATAAATGTATCTTCTCCCAAAGCTTTATCAACTCTCAGAGCACTGGCGCACAAGTGGAAATAATATAATAAATAAATAAATATACACATCGCCATCTAGTCCCAAAGTAAGCGTAGCTTGTGTTATGGGTACTTAGATAACTGATAAATAATTTAAAAAATAATATACATAAATACTTATAATATATAGATAAACACCCAGACACTGTTTCAATGTTTGGGAAGGCACTGGCCCCTAAGATACGGGATTTCCTAGTTTAGGGGTCAGGATTCCAAAGACTTATTGTACTGAGTTTTTCTAATAAATTATTATTAATTTTCTATTTCTATTTCTTATTTTACTGAAAAACATTCGTGTGCATCACGCAAACATTGCCCAGTTGTGGGAATCGAACCCACGGCCTTAGACTCCGAAAGCAGGGTCGCTGCCCACTGCGCCAATCGGCCGTCGATCCAACTAATATGTATGTTTGTGTAATAATAAACGGGGGTAAACTTCTCCTTTTCTATATTCCCGTACTTTAGCAGGTGGACACGTTAATTATAGTCCTTGTCAGGGGATATAATCGAGGGATATAATTTTTGTCTTCTGCCCCCGCTAGTCCTGCAGCTAGAAAAAAGTGGAAATAGGCAACCGATTTCCTGGTGGTGGACATACATTAGTGACATCTGCATATCGTCTGGGAAAGGTACAAAAGTTATTTGTGAAAAAAATTATATAATACTAGCTGATGCCCGCGACTTCGTCTGCGTTTGAATTTGGTTTTTTGATGTGGCATTAAATTTAGTTGTAGGTCAAAAAAAAATTAAAGTATTCAGTATAGCTAAGCCTTAAATGAGGGGTTTGCTGCTGTCCGCGGAGGAGTTCTGTCCTCTATATCCAACCACAGTTTGGGCAAAATTAAACACATATTATATAGTACAAAAATAATGATTAAATCGGTTATAATTTGTCGGAGTTATGGTGTAAAATCGTCAAACACTCATCCCCTCTCTCAAAGGAACCGAGCTTAATGTCTCTATAAAAAGTATCCTATATTACTTTTAACACTTCCAAGAATATAGTGTAGTTAATATATTTTGTGTAGCCTAGAAATTGTGCAGTTTACTAGGCTACACAAAATTGCAAATTCATTCAAGGGCAATTGTATATTATTTAATAACAAATGGCTAAATGAAATCTTTGAGATGTCTCTCAATAAGTTTAAAGTTTATATAAAACGTAAGCTTACAGAAAAATCCTAGTTTAATATTAAGGATTACTTAAATGATAAAAAAGCCAGGGTGTGAATTGCTCTAGCTTCATAGGTAAATAAATTGGTGGTGATAACAAAAAAATAAAATTACCCGGCTAAGTTTGTTGTGGGCTCTTCTTAGACCAGGGCGCGTTTGGAACCCTCGTAGCTTTAGGTTTAAGTTGGCGAACGAAGTTATCACCATCCCCTTACAATTATGTAAACATGTATGTATGAACGCTTCATAAGTGCCTGTGATAGGCCTACGTGAATAAAGAAATTTTGTGTATGTGTACAAAGTTTTATGAGGATCGGTTAAGTAGTTTTTGCGTGAAAGCGTAACAAACTTACATTGACATTTATAATATTTGTAGGGATTATGATTCAAAGTTAGTTTTGGGCATAAGTTCATAGAACGTGTTAAAAAATTTGCAGCGCCTAGGGTTCGGTGTAATTATGAACCGTCGGTTTTTACCCGCATTAATGCCCCGTTTGAATATAGCGAGAAGCGGTAAAAAACTAATTCATATTTTAATACGGTTTTTCACCGCAGCTAATAGCCTCTTTCGGTAGATTAATCAGAAGGGCTGGCTAGTGTTTTACTTTAAATATTTAGCATGGAAATTCAGACAACATTCCAATCTATTGGTATAAATTGAAAGAAAGCTAAAAATATTTTTTGACATTGCGCCACAATACGACAACACGTAAGTTATGTGTGGCACAACCTAGAAACTTGGTGCCAGCTCAGCATTGTGCTGCATGCGCCAAGGAGCATACAGCGCTGATTTTCAGTTGGCACCTTGTACCACGGAACACCACGGAAATGCTATTTACTGACCACAGTTTTAATATTTTAAATTAATAAAAAACTAAGCTAATGTTAACTTAAACTGATATAAAGTAACAAAAAAACAAAAAAAAAAAACAATATTGATTGCACTTAGTGATTTAGTGCATTTAGTTTTGTTTGGTCATAAAACTATTTGGGTAGCGGTTCTAAAGAACAGAGAAAACATACACACATGTCTACCTTTGTAACTTTTTTATAACAATAACTGTTGCACGCGCTTTTCGTTTCCGTTTTTAACTGGTTTTTCAACATGCCGTTCTTTTTATTTTCCTTGGATACAAAGAAGCTTATGTTTCCTTCCGTCTTTACAACTAACTCTATGCCAAAAATCAGCTTAAGTTGTTGCTTAGGCATGATCTGAAGGAAGGACAAACAAACAAACAAGTAATACTTGATGGACCAAGTAAAAGGCCCAGCTGCAGGGCTAGTACAGGCAGGAGACCAAAATTATATCCCCCGATCATATCCCCTGAAGGGGTATATAATCTAAGGAAGCTAGGAGGGTTCCAAACGCGCTCTGGTATAAGAAGAGCTCACAACAAACTTAGACAGGTCTTTTTTTGTTAACACTATCTCACAGTCGAATTAATATTTAGCTATGATGTTACTTATTTTATTTATTAGGTTTACTTACAAACAATAACACTAATACAACCGATTTTAAAAAAATTTACTATTCAAGTTAAGTGTAATGTTTTCTAAAAATAAACACAGCATATGAAGATATATAATAAGTTACAGTTATTATTAAGTTAGAGCTTTACATACGTGTAATCCTTAATATTTTAATAAGGATTATTAGTTACGCAGCGCAGGTGTATATATCTGGACGGCCGATTGGCGCAGTTTGCAGCGACCCTGAGTTCTGAGTCCAAAACCGTGGGTTGGATTCCCACAACTGGAAAATGTTTGTGTGATGAGCATGAATGTTTTTCAGTGTCAGGGTGTTTATATGTATATTATAGTATTTAGGCATATTATTCATAAAAATATTCATCAGTCATCTACCCATAGCACAAGCTACGCTTACTTTAGGGCTGGATGGCGGTGTGTGCATTGTCGTAGTATATAAATTATTTATTCATAGTATATAAATAATTTTAATTATTACGTCGGGGTACACTCACATTTTATATCATACTTATACATACACAAAATATTCAAGCCTAAATTATATAAAACTTTGTATTTGCCCGCGTTCTTCGTTTCTGTTTATTACGGTTTTTTACAAATCATGTGGGGGACAGCTTATTTTTCTAGAATAAAAAGTACGCCATGTAATAACATGTCACTGGCTCTATCCAAATATAGAGTTGATTGGGCGCTTGGTTAAAATATTTCGCGGTTATAATATTAGTAAGGTATTAAGGATTTATTTATTTTTTAGTTGGCATACTAATTACTTCGGAAGTCAGTTTTATTTTTCGTAAAAAAAACCTATATTTTAAAGAATACATGTGAAACGGAACGTCTCAAACGCTGCATTAATGTAACAACTAACAACACTGTTAGGTATAACTGTGGAATTCAACGTAGATGCATCGTTATGCGTGCTGGAATTAGGTCGGGTGCGGTTTCCCCATTTCCAATTAAACTTGCAGAGGATGCGGTGACTCGAATATTCGGTGTCGCTAACATACTGTAAACTATGCATTTCAGAATAGGTTATGTACATATTTATATAACACTAGCTGTTGCCCGCGACTTCGTCTGCGTTAGATTTTGTTTTTAAAGTATTCAGAATCGCTAAGCCTTAAATGAGTATAGTAGTATATATAACATGTGACTGTCAATTAATTATAGACAAATAATTTGCAATAAAATAAAAGTGCGACTATAATTAAAGATCTAAGCTATCCTATCTCTTAAGTTGGACCAGACTGCTCACGGTGTGCCAATTTAATTTAAAATCGCTTAAGTACTTTAGGAGTCCATCGCGGACAAACATCGTGACAGGAGATTTATATATATTAAGATTATTATTTAATATACACAGATAATATACTCTCACAATTACGATTTCAAACCAAAAACATACGCAAACTATCTAAGAAAACGTAAATCTAAATGTTTACTATCTAAAACTAGAACCAAATATGGCAAGACAAGCATACTGTGTAAGGGAGTGCTTTTGTACAATAATTTACTTGAGATAATCGTTAACAATTACCAATATTTAAAAAACTTGTTATTGAACATGTACAAAATACCGTTCAGTAAAGTTAATGTGACGTTTCCCTTATAAAACGATTTGTATCGCTCGCTAACTTTTTCTTCAAACACCCGGAAAATTTTTACTTTTAAACAATATGGTACATTTGTAACGCACTTCAAGATTTTGTAATTACTAATTTTAAAATACTATTATATGTAAGTGAACTATTGTGTTCTTTTTGAGAAATAAATATCTTTAAACCGATTTATATCCAGGTGCATATTGTTCACCCGCAGCGCAGCGAATCTACAACGTTCTTATGTAACGTATTTCGTTACTACTAAGTTACACACTAACTAAGCTTCGGCTTTCCTACCGCCGATGCCGAAATTAGTATATGCCATTGATATCGGACTTCAAGCGACTGTACAACAACTAATAAAAAATAAAAAAAAGCATGTTGTCATCTCATGTTTCAAATGTTTCTCATTGTAATATAAATAAATAAATAACAAATAAATATACTACGACAATACACACATAGCCATTTAGCCCCAAAGTAAGCGTAGTTTCGAATACTAAGATGACTTTAATAATTTTTTTATTTTAAATTTCCTATACAAATATACATAAATACTTTTAATATAAATATAAATACTGAAAAACATTCATGTTTATCACACAAACATTTTCCAGTTGTGGGAATCGAACCTACGGCCTCGGGCTCACAAATCAGGGTCGTGCCCACTGCGCCAATTGGCCGTCGAAACCTGGACCTCTGAAAATCGGAACTGCAATGTTTCCTAATAGATAGCGCTTCAGTCGATATTAGACTGATATAAAAAGCATATACCTACTAATTTCGGCATCAGTGGTATGAGAGCCGTAGCTTAGTTGGTCACTGACCGTGTCTGCCAGAGCGTCGCCGGTTCAAATCCTGTTAGTTTCGATATTGTACATGCATTTTAAATCTATAAAATTGGTAATTCCACCAAGTGTAGGTCTGAACACTAATAAAAATTATAATATTTGTATAGATATTGATATGTAAAGGCGTTCCCAATATAATGCTCTTAAAGCAATCAAAAAGCATAGTATAACGAGAGTAACCTGCAACGTAACGCTCGCGAACATCAATCTTGATATTGCGTTATTGTATGGGCTATTTAGATAATATTCGGATCAAATATTTGGCTGGCGTACAATCTTCCATACAAATATAGTACCTACCTGCTTCATGAATTGAATAAGGCATATTGTAAAGGTTAGTAGAAAGGTTTTTTTTTTAATTTCTCGGAAGGCGTCACCAGGGGAGGAGTTCCGCTATGAGAACCCTCGAAATATATAAGCATAGGGCCCAACGACATCCTCGACATGGTGAGGTGATCGACATGCCTCCTGCGAGGACTCGAACCTCGGCTCGGTTTGAAGTAAATCTGACTGTTGGTGGACTTTTGGACTAATTATTGTTTAGTCCGAACGCTCCCGTGACCGTGGTAAGGGTTCGCTGGCGTAGACGCTGTGTTGGCTGCGTGTGTGTGTTGAACTTGTTGGGACACATTGTCGGTAGTAATTTGATCTTGGTCCTAAAGGACATGCTTCGGACGTCGCCGCCTGAGCTCGGCGTTGGGGACGGGGGCATAAGGTGGCGATAATGGGGTTGGGATGTCGGACTGCTATCTTAAAGTAGGACTTTGATAGTGTTTTCATGTATTGGGCAATGGTGGGAAGATCGAGGTCTCGGTGGAGAACTAAGTTGCGCGCGAACCACGGGCTGCCCGTGGCTATGCGCATAAACTTTTCTGTTAGAATTAGAAAGTATTTGTAGCGGTCTCCACATTACAGAACTAAATGGCGAAATACATGTGGCATTCAATTTAGGTGTAATTCTACTGCCATTTTTAAGTTGTGTATTCTTATATAAAAGAAAGTAAGTAAGTAATTATTTAAATCGGTTATCATTCGACGGCGTTATGGTGTAAAATCGTCAAACACTATCGCTCCCTCTCCCAAAATAACTGAGCTTAATTTCGGGGCAAAAAGCATCCTATATTACTTCTAATACCTTCAGGAATATGTGTACAAAGTTTCATGATGATTGGTTTAGTAGTTTTTGCGTGAAAACTTAACAAACACTCTTAACTTCGCATTTATAATATTAGTAGGGAAGTAGGGATAGCGCTTTTTTTCTACTGCAAGTCGCGTTTAATGAAATTGGTTCACGAAACGAAGATGTTTGGGGACTTATAAACTCTTCGGGCTATGATTTTCTTAGTTTATAAGACTAGGTTTTAGATTACGAAAACAGTTGCAATATGTAGGTTTACATTTGATATTTATAATATATCCTTGTTGTTAATGTAAATTGTTGGTACCAAATAAATAAATAAACAAATTCTAAGTGACAAACTCGGTTTCAGGCTAAAAGGCATACTTACTAAAACAATTACTGCGATAATTATTTAGGCCCTTGGAGTTATTTTAAGCTCTTCAAAGAGGGCTTTTAAGTTAATGTAATTTACTGTTTTCACCTTGACTAAGTTACTCCACTTTACGACCACGTTTGTTACACAAGCTTTATGGTTCGGGATGTAGGTTCTTAACATTTTTATCTCATCTCCCGATGACTTCTTGCTCGATGCTTACGACAAGTTTTTTTAAAGAAGGTTAAAAAAACTTATTGTATAGCTTCTTGCCAGCTACCCATACTGATTACTGCGAGAAGAACATGAATGTTTTTTGTGTCTGGGTATTTATCTGTATATTATGAGTATTTATGTATATAATTCATAAAAATATTCATCAGTCATCTAAGTACCCGTTAAAAAAAGCTACGCTTACTTTGGTGATGTGTGTTTTGTCGTAGCGGACCCGCGCGACTTCGTTCGCGAATGAGTCGACTTCAAAAAATAGTAGTATGTTTATGGAACTTGAAAGAAATAACAATTGCGACAATTCCGATAAACTTACTACATACTTCCGTCGTTTGGCGTAACATTTACCGTTCACGCATCGCACGGATCAGAATCTCTGAAAAAGGATATTTTTTGTAGTTTTGCAACATTTCTCATTAGTGATGTTATAAAGCCATAATTGTTACTACAAATCCAAAAAAAAAAACGATATTTCAGCATTTTCTGAGATTAGCGCGTTCAACCAAACAAAATTTCAAAGCTTTATAATATTTCAACTATGCCTATCCTAAACATCACGTTCATCTAAAGCTCCATTGCGCCGCTTTTAAAAGACAAATGTGGAAAAAATAGCGATGCTATCCCATAGAACCTGTTTGCTGTTCCGGGATAAAATGAAGCCTATGAGCTATTTCAGACTATATTGTAGGTATCTCTGCCAAATTTCAGCCAAATTGCTTCATTCGTTGCGGCGTTAAAGCGTAACAAATATCCATACATACATTCATCTATCCATTCATCTATCCTCACAAACTTTCGCATTTATAATATTAGTAGGATGGTACGCATGCATTCGATCGTTGTCCCATATGCCTTGCGACATGCTGTTATCTGTGAAGAATTATGTCCTTCATCTCCGACAATATTCATCAGATCTTCATTAAAATATACATAATAATAAATAATATACTAATAGACAATACATGCTTGGTAGTATAAACTGTCAAATAAGAAAGAATTATTAAAATCGGTGGAAATTTAACGGAGATATGAAGTAAAATTGATAAAAAAATTCATTCCATTGTTTATCGGGATGAAAAGTACCCTATATGTTGACCCGGGATATCAGCTACCACTGTACCAAATTTTATTTCAATCCGTTCCGTAGTTTTCACGTGATGCCCGGACAGACAGACAAAAATTAAATAAAAATTTGTTTCGGACTCAGTATCGATTATAAAGCATCACAGAAATACAGAAGCAAGCAATACAGAAATTTTCCAGTTACAGTTTTATTATAAGTATAGATAGTCTAATAGTCACCTTTACCGGATTACCTTTTTACCAAGGCTCTCCGTTCCCGAGCACGATCACCCGCTCGGAGGAAAAACTTACTAATGTATCAGCTATGATGAAACGCTCAACCGTAACGATACGGTAATCCGACAAAGGTATTTTGGTAAAGGTAATCCGTTAAAGGTGAATATGGGTAGCTGGCAAGCAGCTGCAAACCTTAAGGATTACACATATATAATAAAGCTTTGATATGAATTGCACGTACTTGGCAATAACATAAAGAACACCGGTGGTGGGAATAAAGTGTTTTGAGAGCTGTAATATTTTAAAGAAAGTGGACTGTGTTGATAGGCGAAAAAGAAAGATGTTTCAAAAATAGGAACAAGGACAAATCTGGATTAAAAGTAATCAACTCACGGTAGGTACCCTTTCGCGAATCCAGCGAGTCACTTATTTTCAGTTACACCAAATATCTTCACCACCACAATATTCAATAAGGCGTTATGCGAAACGATATTAATTTATATAATTTTTGTAACTTGGCCGCATAGGCGATGTTTTTTGTTCTCACGAATAGTACGTGCGCGCGCGACAGTAGTCGAAAGTCGATTTTATGTTCATAAATTTGCGAACCTCAAAGGACGAGTTGGAAGGAAATAAAGATAAAAAGAGTAAATGAGAGGGAAAGAGAAAGTGTCTAATTATTCATTTTTAATAGAAACGCCAAGTTTTGGCACTTATTTTGATTGCCATATTAAATTGTGGTTCCTATTATTACCAATCCGGTTATTTATTAAAAAACTTACAATGAGTAAGAATTGGTAAATTATGATGCTAGGTTACGTTAATCAATGCGTCTTTTCCTGAAGCTCAGCGTAATCATCATTATTTCTTAAAAATAGTTCAAAAGTTATTTCAACGGATACATACCACGGTAATATTACGAATGAACCGCATGGATCGTGGTCACGACGGGACCCGTTGGGACACATTGAGTCACCACGATCCACCGAAATATCGACAAATCCCATAATACTATCGTGGTATACATACCAAGATAATATTATGGGATTTGTCGATATTTTCGTTGCAATTTATTTCATAAATGTTAATTAAATGTTATTGATAGTTAACTTCATTAACATATGTTAACACGACAATAAACATTCCCCTCATCGGTTTCTGAATCACTCAGACACACAGTTCGGACACTTAATCGCTTAGCGGCAGGTCTTCGTCAGTAGGGTATAGTCCAGACCAGATAATATAACAATATCAAACTCACTTTATGTAAATGTAGTATGTGTGTTCATGTAAGTTTTTTTTTTGTAACATACTTTATGCACCATCCACTTTCCACTTTTTTATCGGCTTCGTACGCTCAGGTTGCCTTTAAAAGATCACTCTTAGTGATAAGGCCGCCTTTGCACCCTAGCACTAAGTACTATTACTGTTTTCTTTGTATTTTTCCTATTGTGTTGTGTTGCAATAAAGTTTTTCTATTCTATTCTATTCTATTCACTTGTATCAAAATTTTATATTATTTTCAACCGTAATTATACAAAAAAATTTGTTACTTGAAGCGTCACGCTAATCATAAAGTTACCTTGAGTGCTCTACAATGTTATTGTATGTAGCTCTATATTAGCTTCATACTAAATTGTAAGTTACACATTCTTGCGACACGTAATAGGCTTTAGGGGGAGGCATTCTATATTAATTACCAATGTACAGTAAAAACCCGCTTTACGCGAGAGATACGTTCCGGAAAAAATTGCGTTAACTGAAATTCGCGTATATATCGAGGTTTATGATTAAACATAGAATTGTTTGACACACGGTCAAGACATTATGTTTATACACACTCTTTCGCGTAATGCGAGGCATTTTAGCACGAAATTTGAAATTCGCTTTATAGTGAAACCGCGCATAACGGGGTCGCGTAAAGCGGGGTGTTATTGTAATTGACTTCCTTGACACATTTTCAATAACAGGTATACATATTATAATAATAAGAGCACTTAGCATTTTTTAGGACTTTATTGAAGGACCTCGCAGATGGTAAGAGGAAGTCAGTTACCTATAAACTGAGCAAAACTTTACAGGGCATGCAAGGAACACATCCTGCAATGCGCTGCTCCTTGTACATAAACCAGAGGTCTAGGTGATGTGATGTGCCTTAATTTACACCGCCAACCGCACCCTCCAGACCGGAACACAGCATTGCAACAATGCTGCTTGGTTGCAATGCTGTGGGTTGTGTTACACATTTTGTCTAACACAATTCACGGTAATACTCACTCAACTATACAAGAGAATAAGCTGATAGAATGTTAACCAGGGGGCAGAAATAAGCATGGTGGTACGACTTCCCCGGACCAGCTTTGTCACAAAACGCTTTACTCAATATGTTCTCGCTCGCTCTCTCGCTATGCTCAATTAAAACCATTGTTTCGTAAACAATGGTTCTTGCATTAACGTGTTTTACAGTAGAAGTTAACTGGTCACGCGTAAGAAAAAGCTTTGTGTCACCCACATACCTGCAGTACAACATGCTAGCAATCATCAAATTAAATATAAACAAACGATATATATTATGAAAATTAAGCTTAATTTTTATTTACCTTTATCGTGTAATTTATAATTTCTTCAATCCTTATACTCCACACCAAACAGATCTTCGGCAATGTACCCTCTACGCACGTTTCGGTCCGAAACCAGAGCATCCTCAGGAGATGTTGACTTTACAATGAATAATTATTAATTGTAAAGTCTTTTCGCGGAGTATAGCAAATGAAGTTAAATTTTCATCATATATCATGGATTTCCGCAAAGTAACTCAAATTAAAATTTAAAAATAATTTTTTTCAAGGAGCCTAATTTATAAGCACTGCAACGGTCTGTTTGTAGTGACTCTACCACCGGTTCGGAAGATAGATTCCACTGAAAAGAGCTGGCAAGAAACTCAGCAGATTGCTCTTTTCCAACATTATTTTATAATTTAACAATCTAAAGAAATTTTCTGTTTTGTGAGAGATGAGGGCGGAGTGGCCTGCTTCTAAGCAGCCTTGTCGTTAAGGAATTCATCAATCGTGTAGTAACCATGATTTGTTAAATGTGTTTTAATATATTGTTTAAACATAGGTAAAGGTAGATCTAATATTACCTTCGGTATCATGTTAAAAAAACATATACCCATCCCCACGAAGGATTTCTGTACTTTTCTCAGACGATATGCAGAAATCACTAATTTATGTCCGTTTCTAGTAAGTCGACTGTTTATATCGACTTTTTGTTTATAATTACTTATGTTTAATGAAGATTATATTACTATAAATATATTGTGAGGCTACTGTAATACCTATTACTGTGTACCTATTTCCTTAAATTTGGCACGAAGGGATTCGCGTGATTTAGGTTTAACGCCTACTTCTATCCAATAAATGCAATTATATTTATTTCGCGTTGTTGTAATTGGTCCGCGGGAAGGTAACAGCGGCCTGTGAAGCCTCCCACCAGACCAGTCCAGAGAAAATTCAGTACCTAATTACAGATTCCCAAATTGCCCAATTGCTAACAACGCTTTGCATTGTTCCTTAAGTCTATGACATCTAGGTTAAGGCCTGCCACAAATCGAACCCAGAACCTCGTTATCCGTAATTCAATTTGTTTACCACTAGACCTCCCAGGCATTTCTACTAAGCAGTATACTTACTAGTTAAAAAAAATTAAATAAGAAAACGTATCTACGACAATTTCCGATCACGTATTAAGGTATTGTTGTTATCGCACGCAAACTTGTTGCTATAAATCAATACCAAACGCGATTACAAAATGAAACTAAAACAAGAGAACTACGAGTAAATCATGCACAAATAAACTGTTGCACGCGACAATATTTATCGCTTTTATCACAGGTTAAAAGATAACATAATATATCTAATGGTTGGGTTATAGTTTAGCGATCATACAGATCTTGTATTATAATTTATAAAAACACATTTCCAATCGTAGGTCAATCGTAGTCTAGAATGGCTCACTATATATTACACTTAACTTCTACAACTAAATAGCACTTAGTACTATTACGTACTATTTTCTTTGTGCTTTTCCTCCTGTGTTTTGTTGCAAGATTTTTTTTTCTATTCTATTCTATGCCTATTCTCGGAATTACTTTGTTGCGTCGAAGGTATATTACGAAACAAACACGCTAAGTCCGTACACGATTATGAACTTTGCGTTCCTATTATTAAGGTTATTTTTAACAGGATATTAGTTAGGATAATTATCAGCCTATTAACGTCCCACTTGGTTCAGATACAGATATATTTCTAGAGCTAACTATATAAACCTTTCACACTGCTCCAGTAGGTTGCTTTCAGTTTCTGCTACATAAAGTTGTAAGACACTGTTGTAAAAGCTTAAACTATTAATAATAATAATCTATATCTTAACTGGCAGAAAACAGCGTTTTATGGTTGTACAAAATGAAAAAAAAAAGAAACAAAGGTATCATATTTATTATTCCGACTCAATTTTTGTTCGCTGTAAATGATTTAGTAAAAAGATTATTTGTCTTTTTACAACATAACGTAACATAACTGTTATACACATAAATGTAAAAGCAGCCTTGCCCCCCTGTATGTTAGCTAAACCGTGGCAAGGGACTGAAGTGGGAAGCGGGGAATGGCTAATGGAGTGGATTGCCGACCGCTCCCCTGGGAACGGAAAGATTGCTTCTTAAAGGAGGCTAAATCAATTCTGCGTCCCTGGAGACTGAGCACATTAACAAGTTCGATCGATGGGTTACCGCTGGGCGTTCTTCTTCAAATGCCTCAACATTACTGAAGGTCAGCAATTAGTTTTTAAACTTTTCCTGGTCCATGGCAAATCGGAGAGTTGAACGAAGGTCTAGATTCGGGTCCACTCGTATATTAACCGTTACAAGGACTTCTTTTGCCTTCCAACCTTTTTTTTCCTGCAATCTTTCATTCAAAATTCAAAATTCAAATTCAAAATCCAAAATTCAAAATTCATTTATTTCAAGTAGGCCTAATATAAGCACTTTTGAAACGTCAAGTCTGTCTGTTTGTAGTGATTCTACCACCGGTTCGGAAGGCAGATTCTACCGAGAAGAAGCCGGCAAGAAACTCAGCAGTTGCTCTTTTCCAACATCAACAATTTACATTTTGCATTTTAACATTCATTTTTCTATCTTGTGAGAGCTGAAAGCGGAGCCGGATGCTTCCAAGCAACCTTGTCATTAAGAAATTCATCAATTGTATAGTAACCTCGCTGTAATAAATGTGTTTTAACAAATTCTTTAAACTTGTGCATTGGCAGGTCCAATATCACCTCATTCAATAGTCAACAATTCATCATGATGGTTTGAAGCAAGCGATACCTATGGTTAGTTGGGCATTAGAGGATGAATGAATGAATGAATGAATGAATGAATGAATGAATGAATGAATACACTTTATTGTACACCACTTAAACATAACAAATTAAAAGTAAAAATTGGAGTGGAGTTCACCAATCCGTAGTGGGCCAACGTGGTGAACTACGGCCTAAACCTTTCTCATTGTGGAAGGAGATTCATGCTCAGTAATGATTTGTTAAGATTAAGGTGAAAGAGCACAGGACTGGTCTGGTCAGATCAGGTCAGAAATGAGGAGGGTTTAGGCCCTAGACCCCTACGCTGGCCAAGTGTGGATTGGCGGTCTGGTCAGGTCAGGAATGAAGAGAGTTGAGGCCGTAGTCCTCCAGACTTTTCGGGTGCCTTTCGCCTTTTGCCTAACCTAACCTAATATTACGTCGGCTTGATCCAGAAATAAACCAATAATAGTTCAGCCAAAGCTATTTTATGGGTCTAGATAGCTTATCAATAACGTGGAAAAATAATAAAGCATCAGTTCTAATATAGCATCAGTGAATGTAATAATATCACCACATCATAAAAACCTACTGATATAATAACGCAAAGCGTCAAATGAAATGCGAATGATAGCAAACGAGGTTATATCTCCAGAATTGTCTGCGGTAGAAAATGACTGGAGGGGAATTTTATTTTCATGACATATCACGATTTCCACGACGATATGTGCGGGGAATAATGTGAGGGAAATTACGTATAATGTACATTTATTATGTTGGTGTAAGGGTTAACATGTTCAGTGACGTTCACTATAGGATCACAAGGCCCTCGGTTCATTCCCGGGTCGGGTTTTCATGACAAGAAATTAGCATGCCAGGCGTCTGGATAAAGCCGGAATTAGTTAGGCTTTTTGATTGCACGTCCGGTTTGTCCGACTTTTTAGATTTAGAGCAACGAGCGCAGGAAAGTCGACCGTAACGTGTAATTATCAAAAATGCTTCTTTTCACAAACTTTTTTTAGAGATACGAAATATTCTATAATGTAGAGCATCCGGTATTTTTACCAAAATGTCCGGCTTAACTAGCTTGTCCGCCTGGCTATAAGTTTGCCGACCTGGCAGCCCTACCCGTATACCTATAGGAAATTGGCATTGTTCTCGAAGAGCACGTTAAAATATAGTTAAGTTAGTTATGTAGTTTTAAACTAATTACCTAGGAATAATTGAGACTAGCTCAACAAGCACTTTTCAAACGTGAAGTCTGCCTGTTTGTAGTGACTACCATTTTTCCATACAAAAAAATTCAACACATTCTAAGAGTTTACTTATCACAACCCTAACGAAGATAAAAGACTGACACGCGCACAGTACCTAAGCTACGCTACGCGTACCTAATAAAGTGATAGGAGTCGCATGATTTTAATTTTGCATGTGATGTTAGTTGTATCTGATTTCTTACAGTAAAAACGAAGGCAGAGGTTTACTCAAAAACTATTAGCGTTTCGGTTTCACAGATAAGTCTCCGAGACGGTACATCTAAAGTCTGTGAAGTATTATTTCGGTTTTCATTTATATGTTGTATATAGCTAATGTATCGTATCCTAATGAGCACGTTAAGCCTGATAACTTACAATAACATGTCATTACTACGTATTGATTAAATTCAATAAAGCTCACTACGTAGAATAACCATGGATAGTCTTCGCCTCTATAATTTCAGTACCTGCCCGGAGTTAGGAAATTGGCGGTATCAAGCCCCGTGCCTCGAAGAGCACGTTAAGCCATCCCGGTTATTATCACATGTGATAATAGTCGTTAAAGCCCACACCCACGCATTGGAGCAGCGTGGTGTGTCTATGCTCTAAAACCGTCTCTCCTACGAGAGACGAAATCCTTCTCATCTTGGGAGGTGACCCGTTCCCAGCAGTGGGAGGTTGAAATGCTGCGGACTATGAATATAAAGTAAAGGTTCGCAAAACTTCCATCATCTCTCTGCGAGTAGACCCGATTGTTAGCCCAATAAAAGCTGACACTCTTGGCACCCTTCCAACCCTCTTTGACACAGGTCATTGAACCGCATCCCTCGTTTTTCATATTGCGAGCGCAACGGGAAATACATTGTTTACCAACTTTTGTAAAATTGCATTGTTAAATAAAGAAATGTGTGGAAAAAATTGTAAGGAATTGCTTTTTTAGTGTTATTATTCTTTTGCTGTGTGAATATTGATAACCACTACGACTCAAGGAGGCATCTTTGCACCGTCTGAGTATCAATACAAGACTGCAGGGATAAAAATTATATCCCCCGATTATATACCCTGACGAGGGATATAATTAACGTGCCCACCTGCTAAATCACTGGAACATGGAATAGGAGAAGTTTACCCCCATTTATAGACATATATTATTTGGATATTATTTCCACTTGTGCGTCAGTGCTCTGTGAGTTGATAAAGCTGTGGTAGAAGATAAATTTATATCCTTTCCCCGGTTATATAATTGTCTCCTGCCCATGCTAGCCGTGCTGAAGTGCCATTGCTTATGAACCCGTGAAAATCGAATGAAAATTATATCTTTTAATTACTTATAACGCACATAACTTAGAAAAGTCCAACGACTGGGATAGTGTAAATTATTCTTCTAGTCAAGCCCTTTTATTGATATCCATATTGACAGCGTAATGAAAAAATATGCACCATTTTGGAATGGTGGCCATTTGGAGCGATTTTCATCAAACAAAGGTTAGAACACTCCCGACTAATTCTCCTTTCGAACCATAAAAACACATAACTACCCACACACGCACACATACACACAAACACGTCAAACTTATAACACCCCATCGTTTTTGCGTCCGTGTTAAAAATAATATCTGTTAGTATAAATAAAATAAATAATGAATAAATAAATATACTACGATACTACTTGTGTTATGGGTACTAAGATGACTGATGAATATTTTTATGAATAATATACAAATAAACACCCAGACACTGAAAAACATTCGTGCTCATCACACAAACATGTTCCAGTTGTGGGAATCGAACCCACGGCCACGGACTCTGAAAGCAGGGTCGCTACCCACTGCGACAGTCGGCCGTCAAAAGCAAGACACTCTGTTTCATTGCATGGCGCGATAGAAATTCAAAACAATTTCATTTGCAAAAAAAACAACTTCCGTTCCCACTGCCTCACTAGAAGCCTTAGGTTGGAGTTTTGAAATTATTACTTTGTATTATATTTTCCCGTCTGCCCGAGGAATAACATCCAACTTCGTTCAAAGAGTTATTTTTCTTTAGTTATAAAGCAGCCATAGCTGTAATAAGTTCATTCATGCTAGAGCTTCTATGTAAATCTGTTTTGCAAGGTTAGCTGTTTATTTTTCTATTTAAATCGAGAGGTGAAAATACTTAAAAACAAACACATACTACGGCAATAAATACACCGCCAGCTAGCCCCAAAGTAAGCATAGCTCGTGATATGTTGACTAAGATAGCTGATGAATATTTTCATAAATACTTGGAATATACAGGTAAACAAACACCCAGCCACTAAAACATTCATGTTAATCACACAAACATTTTCCTTTTGTGGGAATCGAACCCACAGAAAGCAAGGTCGCTGCCCACTGTGCCATTCGGCTGTCAATAACTACAAGTACATATCCTACTCAATATTATAAACTGGATAGATGCTTTTGTTTATTTCTATGTACGGAATAGGCTCGTATTAGACCGTTTTTACCATTCTTTACCAAAATAAAGCTACAACTTAGCCAGGATGTAGATTCTAAAGAAAATTGCAAAATCTATCCCAAAAGTAGCAATTTTGCATTTTATTGATGGTAGTTAAAAATTAAGTACCATACAAAAAAACAACAAAGAAATATAATGTATCGAATTATCTTACTCACCTTTGTTTTTTAAAGCGTCGACCTTATTGACCTTTACAGAATAAAATTTTAATTACTTTTACATCTGTAACATGTTATCTTTAATATTATCTTTATTTTTCTTTAGGCATTTAACGCGTAACAATATAACCAGTGCGCCTAAAATGTTTATATATGTAGATAAATAAAATTATCTTTGTCATTGTATACCGGGTTACATAATACCAGTAACTACACTGTAACTTCACCATAATCAACCTTTGGCCTCACTACAGGGCCATGTGCCCTGTAGTGAGGCCAAAGGTTGATTATAAATTAATACGAGAATTGCGCGGACGGAGAAGTATGAAATTTCCATCAGAAGGAGAGCAGAATGCTAATATATTTTTTATATTATGCATAGAACATTCATTTTTTTAGTTCTTTATTTGTTCGGGACTTTCTTAACAATAAGAATGTCAGCATTCTGGCTACCTCTGAATAAGGTGCCGCCAGGATAGTTTGCCAAATCCCCACATCATAAAGATTTATTTTAAATTTACATATTAATTGGTCGCTCATTGGTCTATTCCGAACACACTCCCCCAACAAATGCAAGACATCTTCGTCTATATTACAAATTTCACGCTTAGGTGAACTGACCCTTTTCATAAGATATCAAAACTTGTTTAGAGGAACATGTCCAGCACGCAGTCTTAATGCCATCACAACTTGTTGGCGCTTCAATCTTACCTCGCAGAACCACGGAAAACGAGGAGGCGGATTAAATCTATAAAAACAATGTTACCCATACTACCATGTTTTTACAGTGAGCTTGTTTTTACAATAGTAGCATATTAAATCAATGCCAGTATGCGACCACTAGTGAACGTAAAATATAATTTTTGGATTCGGTGTGCTTTCAACAGATTAACAACTCAAAATTTAAATAGAAAGGTAAGTTCGCGTGTTCTTCTCCACCCTAGTTTTACTTGTTACACCCCAAAACCGGTGTTTCCGCCGCTCACCCCATTTTCGTGTATCATGTTCGAAAATAAGTTTTAATTGAACGAAAAGTTTCATTCATCAATTTTCATTTCAACACCGCTCAACGTTTTCTGTGTCGTGTTTTTTTTATTTTTTCTCAGCAGGTTCTTTTGTTCCGTGTGCAAAAAAGGTGTAAATCTATACATCCATTCATACAAAAGCTCTACTTTACAAGGTTAGTTGAAAAAAGGAGGGCTAAGTTTGGTTTTACATTTACAGTGAAATATAGTTAAAAAAATCGCCAACTTTTTCCTGATATACTATATGGAGAAATAATTGTACAAAAATTTCAGAAAAAATCATGTGTCAATCCTATATAAACTGTTTTAAAAAATCTGGTCGAATGGAGTTCTATCCATAGTCTAGTGTAGTCCAAATTTGACTGGAAACAGTGGATTGACTTGAAATTCTCGTACAACGTTACATTTTTATTTAGGACCCTTGTGGCGGAACGGTGAGCGCTGTGAATTTAATTAGGAGGTCGAGGTCGGGTTCGATTCCCGGCAGGGACAATTGATTATTTCAGGATTTTCTCTGGTTTGGTCTGGTGGGAGGCTTTGGCCGTGGCTAGTTACCACACTACAGACAAATACGTTTTAGTGTTCCGGTGCGATGTCGCGTAAAAACCGATTGTTGGTATGACTACCATCAATCAAGAAGTCATCCATACTACAACAATTAATACATACAATCTACCATCATCAGTCAAGAAGCTTGTAGTATATGCTATATACTTACGACTAATCCAAAGTATAATTTTTAACAGCGGAAACTACACAGATGTCTAACGTAAGCGTAACTTCCGTCAGAAGAAAATCTGAGTTACTCTCTAGTCGCGCCTAAAGAAGTTTTACTTACGTTACGTACACGTACGATGGTGATACGTTTACGTTTACGGTACGCATACGTCAAGCAGTATTGAATAATAGCTGTAAGGCAGGCGGCATATTGTAGACCTTTTGTATGTAGAGGCTACGACGTAGAGGAAACTAAGATCACGACAAAGGACGTTAGGTAGTTATTCTTTCCACTTTTCTATTCCTCAATCGTTTTCAAAAAAAACAAGTTGTGTTTTGGCATGGTTGGAATACAATCATTCAACGCGGGTATACTGGTATACCGTGGACTTTATGAAAATTAAGCTTAATTTCCTATACTCCGCGAAAAGCAGGAGAATCTGTGTGGTGTAATTTATAATTTATTTAATCCTTATACTCCGCACCAAACAGATCTTCGGCAATGTACCCTCTACGCACGTTTCGCTCCGATATCGATTGAATATATCGATGAAGGAAACCACAGAGAGGCATGCCTTAAAAACACACTATTCTCAGAGGCGTGTGACTTGGACAGCGTGGTGGGCTAAGGCCTAAACCCTTCTAATTCTAAGAAGAATGGGTCAAAAATGTATTGATAACAACTACTTATTTAATATTTAAAAATAGAAAATCTAGTAGGTCTTCTAGCATAACCCTTTAAGTAACCCTTTTAGTAACGGAACCCCCTCCTTAAGTAACCCCCTCGTGGTTCTAACGGTTAGCATGTTTATATACGGATCACGAAGTACTGGGTTTGAATCCCGGCTTAGGTCAATAACTTCTAAAATATCAAGTTTCTCTATCAAAGTATTCTAAAGAATAATTCTTAGTACCTAGAGTTAGGAATTTGGTGGTGTCAACCGTGATTTCGAGAGCACGTTAAGCTCCGGTCCTGGTTATAACCACTTACTTGTGATAATAGTCGTTAAAACCACCAACCCGTAGCAAGCGACGTGGTGGGTCTATGCTCTAAAACTTTGTCTCATAGGAGAGACCTGTGCACCGCGGTGGCATGTTAAAAGGCTAAGAGTAAACCCTTTTAGTCATATGGCAGATGTAAACTCCAGGCTTTTTATCTCTATAACTTTGTTTGTTAATGTTTGCTGGGCTTTATTCACACCCGCCGCCCGGGCTTTTATGGTTTTTCCCACCCTTATTGTCACAAATCACAAGGGTATGACAAATTACGCAAACTTTTTGTTTTATGTCCACGAGCTGCAGTGTGCCAGCACTCGGGTTACGTTTATTTCTACGTTTAAGTGTTTAGTATATTGTGTTTAACTTTATTATTCTTGTACTACTTTTCTGTACCTTTTATCAGTTATTTTTTTTAAATTAAACTTCTTTTCAGAAATGTGAACTTTACCGATAAACATTAGGTAGACGAGATGAAGCATTATTTACATATTATACTTTATTTTATCAATTGGGGCTCCCAGTGATTTTAAATAAAAAATAATGTTTCTTATTATATTAGGGTATGCAAAAAAAATTATACGGTACATGCTAATTTCGAAAAAAAAAAGAGTGTACGTGTAACCTTTACGCGCGATTGAAGTAAACTTTTATTATTATTTAATGATGAAAGAGTAAAATATTTCTGGGACTCCGCTATTCATTTAATATTCACTATTTAAAATGCATTAATATTACTTTCAAATTTTATAAATATTTCCATTTGTTAAATAGAATAATTAAGGGTATATATAAACACGTTATAATTTCCCTTTTCTTTGTTATTTTCTGGGATTCTATTATAAATTCGAATGCAATTGGATTTGGACCAGAACTATGCAATTTTAAATTCGATTTTTGTAAGAGTAAATTAAATTTACGAATTCGTCGCAGCTCATGATGACGTTGTATCTTGGTATATTGTTAAGTTTTTGGAAATATTAGGACCGCTTTCGCACGAATTTAGCTATTTCCAAAGTCAAGTATATATGAACATCGGTGGGTTATTTTCCCAAAGATTTAAAGTTTGGCGCGCAGGTTTTTCTTATTCTGTAGGTATTTTATTTCTTTATTTTCTTTTTTTTTTGTAATATAAATAGTTGTTATACGTCCGTGCTGTTTCCCCACAATATTATAACGTAACTCAGCCAGGCATTGGCGTAATGCATAGTAACAGAGCCGCTTGCATGTTAGTTTATTTTCTAAGTTCTCTTAAAGCGTAATTTAAATCGTGATAGTTTTGTTTACTTTTTGGACTTGTTATTTCCAATTATCATTAGAGTCTATGTCTATTCCAAGTAGAGTGAATGTATCTTCGCATTCTAAATCTATCCCATTGTAGTATAATTTTAAACTAAGAGGTGATTTTTGATATGGCCTGAATTGCATGGTTTAGATAGATAGATAGATAAATTCTTCATTGCACACAATAAACGATAAAGATAATATATATTGAAAACATAAATACAAGAAAAATAAAAATGCAATGCTCCAGGCAACCGATAATGAAAGAAGAAAATGATTATGGATTAGGTAACCTACATGCCTGAAAGTTCTCCAAAATGATCTCAAAGGCGTGTGGAGTCCACCAATCCGGACTGGGCTAGCGTGGTGATTAAGCTTCGGTAATGGTTTGCTATGATCAATAATATTCAAAACGTGACTTTTGTCCTCAGGTTGTCGCAGAGTTCGAGGACGTGGAGCCGGACGCACTCTACGACGTGCTACACGACCCGGAGTACCGCTCCGTGTGGGACACGCACATGCTGGCCGCGGAGGATGCCGGACACATCAACGTCAACAACGACGTCGGATACTACGCCAGTACGTATACGTATTCTTCCTGCATCTCGCTGCTGTTTGTCTCTGGGGTCCACTCCACTAGTGGTAGTGCTATCGAGGTGACACTTACGTACGTCACTGCCTCGAAACTTCTGTTTATATACACTCAGCGGGCCGTCGTGGCCGTTAAAATAGAATTAAAGAGATGAAGTGTCTTTTGACATTTAGTTACCGTTCGCTTCTGCTTTTTTTCGCTTTTATATGTGTCGTATCAGCACGTTGTACTTTTGCTAATGTCACCTATACTTGGAAGATCCACAGATGGGATTGTCAAAAAACAAATATAAATACAGCACTATAATTTGTATCTAACTTTAGTATTCCAAAATTAAGCGTACTTAATGAAGTGTGGTCTTTGGTTTGTTATAATAAAATGTTAATTGGATTTTTAGAGTTTAATTTATGTTCTCATTAGGATAGCATTAGGAGAAGAAATGACATATGACAATCAGGTAAAGGCTTTGGGTGTTTACTCTGTGATTCTATACCCAACAGTGAAATAAAAAATAACAGAATTCTAAACTCATTTATTTACAGTAGCCTTACGCTATAAGGACTATCGAATATCGAATTTCTTAAGCAAAGTTAAGGTTTAATGATTTTTAAAAAGTAATAAATGACGGCCTAAGCAGATGGCCCACCTGATATTAAGTGTAAATAGCCTTTAAACAGAGCAACACTCCGCAGGGCATGGAGGAAACACGTCCTTTAAACTGCGGCATTCGTCAACTTGAGGCATAGGTGTTTATTTATTTATTTATTTATTAGGGACAACAGACAGTCATGCACAAAAATAACAAAAAACATCTAAAAATAAAATATCATTAGCACAAGACCCACATCATTGTCCACGAATTACTAAACTTATATTAAAAAGTAGGGCAACATAAACATTTTAAAAGAGATTAAAGTTATTACAAAAATAATAAATAATTCATCACTTATAATGCAAACTAACTAACTACTTAATGCGACTTATTATTTAAATTTTTGACGTGACAAAAATAATTCGATGGAGCCGGCTGCACGCACGAAAAAACATGACGTATGCGGCGTTACCTCGCTCTGAGTCGTTCCAGAGAGCGCGAAACGAGCGACAAAGAGGCACAGTCGGTCTCCGCGTTCGACATCTGTCTCTCTCCTACTTGAGTGAGCGATGCGTCCACGTGGACAGCTTCTATACAATAATACATTTACATGTTTCCGGCAAGGATGAAGTGCAGTGAAAAGTGAATGTGTTGTCAATTGTTTATAGCAACGATCAACTATCAAACAAATGAAATTAAAATTTTCTTTTGAAAAATGCAACCATTCCATCAGTATTTTCTTACGACGTTGTCACGTTCAACTATCGCCAGTAAGCCGACTTTACTGACAACCAATTTTTTATTTTATTTCAGATTGCTTATTACCAACTTCTTGAAATTACTTACACTAGTTGCATGATTGTCAACGTCGCCAAAGTGTTCGTTATACATCTGTGTCATTCTAAACATTAGTGAGCTTTTGCCTGCATTAGTGCGGCATTTTGTGGTAGCAAAAATCTGATAAGTTCTGCAACTACGTATAGAAGTTCTAAGAGGCACACGGTAGCAGAGCTTACGAGTCAAACCGATGCAGTCATATTTGTTGTGACACAGATCATACAAGAACGTGGCTTGTGTCAAGCCTCATGTGCCCTTAATTACACTGGCAACCACTCCCTGAACACCAGAATACATGCTGCTTATTGGCAGAAATAAGCATCGCGGAAGTACTTTCCCGGACAAGCTCTGTCTCATCATGACGGCCGATTGGCGCAGTGGGCAGCGACCCTGCTTTCTGAGCCAAGGCCGTGGGTTCGATTTCCACAACTGGACAATGTTTGTGTAATGAACATGAATGGTTTTCAGTCTGGGTGTTTATCTATATATAGTTAGTATTTATGTATATTATTCATATAATTATTCGTCAGTCACCTTAGTACCCATAACACAAGCTATGCTTACTTTGGGGCTAGATGGCGATGTGTGTATTGTCGTAGTATATTTATTTGTTTATTATTTACTAGCTGTTGCCCGCGATTCGTCTGCGTTTGATTTTGTTTTTGATGTGGCATTCAATTTAGTTGTAGTTCTAAAAACACTTAAAGTATTCAGTATCGCTAAGCCTTAAATAAGGGGTTTGCTGCGGTCCGCTGAGGAATTCTGTCCTCTTTCTTCAACCACATTCATCAGATCTTCACAAAGTTTGAGCAAAATTAAGCACATATTATAACTCTATAGTACAGAAAAAAATTATTTAAATCGGTTATAATTTATCGGACTTATGGTGTAAAATCATCAAACACTTTCATCTCCTCTCCCAAAAGAACCGAGCTTAATGTCGGGATAAAAAATATCCTATATTACTTCTAACACTTCCAAGAATATGTTTACAAAGTTTCATGAGGATCGGTTAAGTAGTTTTGGCGTGAAAGCGTAACAAACAAACTTACATTGACATTTATAATATTAGTAGGGATAGAGAAGTAGGGATTTATTTATCATCATCAAATCCACCGATCGATGTAGGCCTTAGTCCACCACGCTGGCCCATTGCGGTTAAGTGAACTCCATACGCCTTTGAGAACTTTATATGGAACTCTTAGCCTCTTAGGCATGCAGGTTTCCTCACGATGAATCAAACGATATTTTAATTGCACGAACGTACTGTAGCAGCTACTGGCTGCATATTGCTGACTTGCTATTTCCTAATTCATGTCACTATTAAATTGTCGATCAGCAATATGGGCCTATAAAATCGATACATTTTGCCAAATCCATTCAGTTCTTATTCTTCAGTCAAATTGCTGCCCAACTATGGACCTGGTTTCTGCCTGCCGGTTGGCTTTCAGCAAGGAGATTAAAGATAAGGTTACTCCGGCTCGAATAAACCCTTCATTAGGGTTCCGCGACTGGTATAACTCAAGTAAATAGTTAAGTGTTTAATGTGGACATTACAATTTTATAAAATAAATATATAATAAATTGTTGCTAAGATCAATCGGTGTTTTTTTATAAACACCGAACTTTCCGCTCTAACAGTACGAGTAACTTTGAAAAGTGAGTGTTGCGTGCTGGGATTCGAACTCGGCCCAAGTGAAGCCGAAGTCTCAACCACTAGGCTGTCACCGCTTCACCCGAGTTTGAACACTGTATATGTATAAGGAAGACGCGATGGCTGCATCAATCAAAACTTTCTTAATAACTTCGTAATTAAGAAAGTTTAGATTGATGAATTGAGTTTCGTAGTCGAGACGAGACCAAATGTGTAGTTTCGCGTCATGTTTTACCTTCAATCTTCAATTTCCCCACGGATAATTCAATTGAACCCTACAATCGCGAGCCCTTAAGTAATTCTGACTGAAACCCACGTCCCGTAAGTAAAGCATCCATTCGATTGCCTCGTTAAAGTTATCGTTACGCGCCGCAAATATTTGATCAAATCTCTGTTGCCGTATACAGAGTGGCCGCATAAATCAATATGATTTTTACCTTACTACGGAAGGCTATGTTTATGTCTGGTTTTTGCCCAAACTGTGGTTGTAGATAGAGGACAGAAATCCTCCGCGGACAGCAGCAAACCCCACATTTAAGGCTTAGCGATACTGAATACTGGTTTTTTTTTAGAACTACAACTAAATTTAATGCCACATCAAAAAACAAAATCAAACGCATGTATAAAAATATAGTGTTCATCTTATAAATTTATATATTGTGTCGTGTGATGATGGCAAATCAGAATACAGCTGTCACAACCCCTCCACTCCCCGCGGGTGTCGTACGAGGCGACTAAGAGTGTACAACGGAGAACGCCAGCAGCGTCCTCTCTGCTACTCTCACCATTTACTGCGATCACCAACCCGTCTGCCCTGCGTGGTTATTATTGGCAAACCCTAGCGTTGGGAGAGGCCTTACGTCTAACAGTGAACTCGTATAGGCTGTTGATGATACAAAGTCAAAGTCAAAAATATCTTTATTTAAGTAGGCTTAGACTGCACTTACAATGCGTACTGTTTACGATTGTTTTTTGTAAATAAAAAGTGAAGATTTAGAGTATGAGATTTACTTAGCGTGTTAGTTACAATTTTAGAGGTACAGCGATAAGTCAAGATGGCGTTATACAATTCAAAGTTGTAAGTTGCGTCCACGTATGTTGCGTAAAACCGTACGTGGACCAATAGAAGCCTACGACGTCGTTTATTGCGTTCCTTTACTACCGAATGCTTAGACACGTACATTATATAAAAAATGTGTACAAAGTAGTGAGTGAGATACATCACATCCACAAATCAAGCGCTATTTTTTGCGCATTAGATTTTACCTTCCACGTTCCATTTTTACCACGAGTAAACTCGATTTAACCTTACAGCCCTAGAGTATTTCTGACCCAAACATACCTAGGCCACGTCTCATAAATAAAGCCACCATTCGATTGCCTCGTTACAGTTATCGTTACGCGCCCCAATATTTGATCAAATCTCTGTTGATTATACAGGGTGGCCGCTGAAATCAATTTTCTTTTGACCTAACTAAGGAAGGTTAAATATGTACTTATTTATAAGTTTTTTGATTGTTTATTAGGTTTCGTTAATTCATTTTCCCTTATACATAATTCCCAAGGTTCTATAGATCGCTATGAAGCGATATGGACTTTTCTTTTAGCACGTAAACTGTGTCAATAAATTCACATCCTTTCAAATTATATAAATTTCACGAAAAGAATAACATATTTAATTACGGAGGTTAGAACAGACATAATTAGTAAAATCTAAAATGCATTAAAATCTCACAGAATAGAATAACAGGTACATGCAGCCAGTTCTGGGTGTTTTATTATTGGTTACGATAACTGTACGCAAATTTAGTGCAGCAAAAAGTAGTAAGAAAAATGTTGTGTGCACTGGCGTGCACTTCATACAAACACAAAAGCACAAAAGGTTTGGGTAGGCAGTGCTACCCAAAAAATTGTGTGCGTCTCATAAAAGAGAAGATATCTTCCATTTCACGCCATCTTCCTTTTATATGCATACGCTGGTCAAAACCCTGTTCACGCCACTGTATGTGTAGGTTCTGTAAATTGAGCAAGTTTATAATTAATATTACATGCTGTCTATATTTCTTGCTCAGTAAATAGTATAATTTGTACGGTAAATATAGATAAAAGGCATTGAAATAGCTCGTGTGTAAAGCTTTACTAAATACTGAAAGGCCTTTGAGTATTAATAAATCTGCTACTATTACTACCTACTCTAAGGGAAAGGCATTTACAAAGGAGCCTGAAGGTTTTATATCCATACCCGCTGATCAAAGAGACCCTTTGTAAATGTCGAATTATTCAATTAGTTCAAATATGTAGCCGCTTTACAGACAAGAGTTCACATTCGTTTTACGGTTCAGTAATTTATGAATGTGATGTTTTTTTTTCAATTTCCGTTCAGATATATTTTTTTCTCTTCCTTCATTACCTAGATTCCAAATTTGAAATAATATAAAATAGTTGGATTTTAATTGTAATTTATTTTATTCTAATTTTAACTCAAGATTTTTTTTTTCTTTTTTTTTTTTGTCTTTACATTTATTTTATGTTAACCTCTCAATTTTGTAGATGGGTCCCCGACCTGAAATAAAATGATTACTAATAGTACAGTATTATTTCTTTCTTTAAAGAAAGGCGATTTTCAAAACAGTAGATTTGATAAGGTCCATGAAATAGATATGTAAGGGGGCGTTCATAAAATTCGTGAGATGTTTAAGGGGGGGAGGGGGTCGATTCTAATCTCATCTAATCTTACGTTGGAGAGAGGGCAAATATCACGCAATTTTTTTTGTAAAATTTTTATCACACTTAAAATTAAACTCTCAGCAATATTGATTACTAGTCTTAACTAGTCGTATGTAAAAGCACGAAGCATTTTTATTTTCTTTTTACAATAACAATCCAATGCGTTTAAGTAAGAATCTCCACATTTCGAAAAATCTAACGTGAGATTGGGGGATGGGGAAGGGCATTTAATAAAATCTCACGACATCTCACCCCCCCTGGTGAGGGACGGACAGAAAATTTAAAAAAACACCTCACGTAATCGATAGAATGTATGAATACTATATGAATGTATACAGTCCATTCTTAACTGCTATGCCAATGTGCCCAACACTTGACAAATTTGATCACGTGATATAATACGCCATATTTGTTTACCTTTAGTGCAGTGGTGTAAGGTTTTGCTTTATTGCGCGCTTTCGATTCTATATGAATCGTAGTTTTAGTTTTGACGGCCGATTGGCGCAGTGGGCCGCGACCATGCTCTCTGAGTCAAGGCTGTGGGTTCGATTCCCACAACTGGAAAATGTTTGAGTACATGAATAAAATAATAATAAATAAATATACTACGACATTACACACATCGCCACCTAGCCCCAAAGTAAGCGTAGCTTGTGTTATGGGTACTACGATAGCTGTTGAATATTTTTATGAATATAATACATAAATACTTATAATATTCATATAAACACCCAGACACTGAAAAACATTCATGCTCATCACACAAACATTTGCTAGTTGTGGGAATCGAACCCACGGCCTTGGACTCAGAAAGCAGGGTCGCTGCAAACTGCGCCAATCGGCCGTCTGCGAATGTTTCGGAGTGGTGCTATTTGTATATTATAATTATTTATAATAGTAAGTATAATTTAGAGTGGCGCAAAAATCTTTTTTTTTTTGTCTCACGTGAAAAAATATTGGTTTTCGATGTTTTATGAGCTGTCTCCAAAGGACAGCTCAAAAAAAATTTTTAAAAGGTAGCTCAGAATTTTTTAAAATTTCAAAAAACATCAAAAATCATATTTATTTTTCCCCTCATTTTAAATGATTATGTTGTCTATGGTGGGGATGTGAACTAAAAACGTAGCAAGAAAATCTCACACTATATACATAGACTGGGAATGCCGTGAACGCAGCCTTAGATACGTAATAAAGTAGAATAATGCTACTCGTAGTCTCGTACATATTCCATACGTTATAAGAATAAAAAGAGCTAACGCTTGGCGGCCCCAGTTGCATAATTTTCAATTTGTTCGCTCTCAATGCTGGTAATATTTTCAATAAAAATTTCAGCCAGTATATTTCCTTTCTTTAAAAAATGCGATTTCCAATAGTAGATGTAGAGATTTTCAGTAATTCACCAGTGTGGAAGTTCAGATATATTTATTACAAACAATCTGTTTTTCCGGGATAAAAAGTATATTCGTCACTTTCTGTCCTTTCAACTAACTCCATGGCAAATATCAAGTACATAAGTTGATCAGTTTTAGGGCGTAAAAGGACAAACAAAAAAAAAACCAAACACGCTTTCACATAAAATAATATCTATTAATAAGGATCCACAGACATTTTTGACTACCTCTGTGGCGCAGTGGTGAGCAGTGTCGTGTGGTAGTGGTGCTTTTGATGAGCCCGCCCGAAGATGTACCTACTACATTCCGCCATGCTTATTTCTGCCGCTTTGCAGCTTTGTATTGGATAAAAGCAGGCGTTACTTTGCGGAATTCCATGATATATTATGAAAATAAAGCTGACTTCGCTACACTCCGCGGAAAGCAGGAGAATCTGTATGGTGTTATTTATAATTTCTTTAATCTTTTCTTCAAACTTAACAAATTGACTTCGCAATTATTAATTGTAAAATTTTAACTCCTGAGAATGCTCCGGTTTCGTTGTGAAACGTGCGAAGAGGGTACATTGCCGAGGATCTGTTTGGTGTATAGAGTATAAGGATTGAAGACATTGAGATACTGTTCTTCTGTTTGAAGAGAGTAGTTAAATAAATAAATAAAAATAAATATACTACGACAATACAAACATCGCATTCTAGCCCCAAAGTAAGCATAGCTTGTGTTATGGGTACTAAGATAACTGATGAATAATTATATAAACAATATACGTAAATACTTATAATATATAGATAAATACCCAGACACTGAAAAACATTCATGTTCATCACACAAACATTGTCCAGTTGTGGGAATCGAAACTACGGCCTTGGCTCAGAAAGCAGGGTCTCTGCCCACTGCGCCAATCGGCTGTCTAAGTAGTTAGTTGCTAGCGTGGTTACAGGTACATTAGGCTAAACACCTGCGCCACAGGTTTATGGACTGCACGAGCGTGTTCCGTGTGACGTGTTCCTTGCATGTTCTGCGAAGTATTGAATGAATGAATATACTTTTATTGTACACCACATAAATATATAGTAAAATTATAAATAAAAATTTAACAAAAAGTATACAATTTGGCGGCCTTATCGCTACATAGCGATCTCTTCCAGGCAACCAAAGGCGTTAAACACAGCTCAAGAAGAGAGGTAGGTGGTGCATTTAAATAAACATGCATATATACCTATATATATATATATATACAAATATAATATATACATATAATAAACTTACAATAAAATATATAGATACTGGTAATAATTATTATATACCTATATAATTAATATCAATAAGAAATAAATATATACAATATTGTCAAACCACAAATAAAACAGAAGAGAATAGGTATGTTACAGATCCGAAGATTCAGACAAAAAATGATCTTTGACAAGTTTTTAAAAAATGGTAATAGACTGTGCCTCTCGGATTTGGTGTTGCTTTTGTTATAGGCGATTGTTTTCCAACTATCGTCCAGTCCAACAATCTGTTTGGTCCGAAAATAATTTATACAAAAAATTGGGAAGCCTAGGTTTAATCCCGAGTAGAGCAGATTGAGAATTTCTGAATTATCTTAGGTCCGGCGGTGTATGGTCTCCAGCACTGGCTAGTTACAACCCTACCCTACCCTAGGACAAAACGCGCCGCTTTTTGTTTCAGCGTTCGGATAAGGGAAACTGTAAATTATCTTTTAAAGGCTTTTCTCAGTGGAATCTGCCTTCCGAACCGGTGGTAGAGTCACTACAAACAGACTGACTTGACGTTTCAAAAGTACTTATAAATTAGGCCTGCTTGAAATAAATTAATTTTGAATTTGGAATTTTTTGAAGTTTTTGTAAAACGCTTATATAAAAATCCTATTATGATATTCAGGATAACTTATCCGATAAAAGCTTGGGTGTGAATTGCACGTACTTTAAAGCTAAATATTAAACTCTGAGATGGTGATAGCAAAAAAATATTTAGTTTGGTTTGTTGTTGGCTCTTTATAGACCAGGGCGCGTTTGGTACCCTTGTAGCATTAGGTTTAGGTTGGTGAACGAAGTTATTACAATCGCCTCATAATTACGTAAACATATATTATGTATGAACGTTTCATAAGTGCATGTATAGGTCTACATGAAAAAAGCACTTATAAATTTTGAATTTTTGAATTCGGCACGAGAGCACGTCAAACCCGATAAGGGCAAGTTATGGGTTTAATCAGTGGCGTGCATAGCCCTTGGACCCAGGGTATGCACAAGGTGTTCAACACAAACATAAAGTAAAATTAAAATTTAGATTTTAGATAGGTATGTCGGTTTATAATCAAATTACTTTACGAAAGTTATATTTTTGATTGATTTAATACTATCGTCTATCTACTGCTAATTGAATAAAAGTACATACCCTGATTTACGTCACAAAATTATGACACACCATTCGGCAGCATTTTCTAAGCACACTGATGATGATAATATTTTTCCAACATATCATGTTTTTAGCGTTTTTATGAAAATTATTAAGATCACAATATCCTTTATCATTCCACACTTTACGTATATTGGACAATAAAACAAAAGGAAAGCAAATTAATCGATTGGTGTGTACAAAGCCGCTTAGCCAAGAATAGTTTTCGTAATATTTATTATTAAATATACGCGTTACTTTATCACCTTTTTTTGGGATATTTGTAACATTGGTACACTCCTTCCTTTGCGAATGATTTCTAATTTTACGATATAAGTAGGGATAGAAATTAAAGTTTTCTCTAAGTACTTTTTCCAGGCACACTGAACCCAAACAAAGACCGCACGAATATGCTTTCATTATAAAATGAATGAATAAACTATAAATTAACCTTAACACATTAAACTATCACTACTCAAACTTTTATAAGTTACTGAATTTATGCACTTGAACCGTTTATTTATCACCAACGCCATACAGCATTGTTCGAAGGTAAACAATAATGGCGATCGAATATGCTAATGATAATATTGCAATCGAAATTAGTCAAAATATGTCTTTAATTTTTTGTAAGTATGGGTACGAACGCTATTTTATTTTGATATGTAAACAATAAATAGAAACCATATTTATTGTTAACTCTCTCACTCTCCAATGATTCCTGGAAAACCTAAATTATTCATTTTTCAAAATTGAGACAGCGTTTGGTTTCATAGATTATTTTCAAAACGAAAGACTAATTCGATAATATTAGATCCTTAATTTTCTTAAAAGACACTAAAAGGTATTTACATTTGTGAATAATGTTTTTAATTCTAAAAAAAGAATAATGACCTTTAACAACAATAACAAACCAAGCAAATCATTTTATTCATAGAAAAAATGAAACACGTAATTAGAGAATAGAGAATTTATGAATGAAACTGTTCACACAAGACCGATGCTAATCTTGTAAGTACAAGCGCACGATTATAACATTACACGACACACACTACTAACTTGCACGCACACATCTAGCAGAACGATTCTTTCTTTGGGCGTGCTTATTTTATTTGATATTTCTATGCAACAGTAGAGGGCGTCATATGTCGAGTGATTCATAATAATTGATTTACCCTGCAATAGATAACATGAGATTTTTACGTGTTTTGAAAGGTAAATGTTTAGCATTTACGGTTAAAAATTAAAATACGAAGTAGAAGATTTTATTTTGTACGCTATGCGCCTCGCGCGCGCTGGTTGCGCTGTCGCCTGTCTAGCGACAATTGACCTAGAAGTTTGGCCGCTCATTACTAGATGGCGCTTTCATATATTTTTTACTTAGTGTTTTTTTAATTACAAAACTTTAATGGTCCTATCTGAAGGCTCTTTAAGACCCTGAGGGTAGGGTATGCACTGCTTATTTGCATATATGCAATGCACGCCACTGGGTTTAATAAATAAATAGAAACCCGGGATTAAAAATTTATTTTTAAAATAAAACTATAGATAGTAAAATGGCCGCAATATTTACCGTAACCGATTCTAAAATATCATCGGTTTCCAAGGCGTCTAATTTCTCGATTATGTATAATCTGCAAGAGATATTTGTATTTTGTCTATGCTATGAAAGAGTGAGGCCTCCTGCCACAGGTATTTTTTTGTTTACTTAGAGGTCTCCACATGTATAATTTACAATTTAAGAAACGAAATAAACCATTTTTTTATTTATTTAAAATAGAATAGAAAAACTTTATTGCAACACAACACAAAAGAAAAACACAAAGAAAACAGTAATAGTACTTAGTGCTAAGGTGCAAAGGCGGCCTTATCACTAAAAGTGATCTTTTAAACGCAATCTGAGCGTGCGAAGCCGATAAAAAAGTGGAAAGTGGAAGTGTATTTAGGTATATTATTTAGGCCATTAGTTGAGATGACAAATAACAAACCCCTCTCAAAGCTTAGGTATATAAAAAAATACTAAAAACCATGTTGTTCATCATTTTATCGGTCACGCAACAATAGCCACTCCAACTCAATCAGCGAGTTGATTAAGAGAAGATTGTTTCTTTTCACATTAATCTTATTTGTCTGGAACGCTCCTCTTTATTGAATTATGTGGGTTAATATGGCAATAATGGCATGTGTGATGTCGGTATTAAATAGGTTAGTTGCTTTGCGAACTCATTTTCCTTGGAATATTAATCATCTTTGAGTTGAGGGGAGAATGTTTTAATAGAACGGTTTAGTAAATATCTCCTGCTTAGTTGGTAGCTGCCTCGATCGCAGAATATTTTAATAGCAAGGATTAGTATAACCTCCTGGATGATTGGTAGCTATCTCGATCGTAGAATATTTTAATAGGAAGGATTAGTATAAGCTCCTGGATGATTGGTAGCTACCTCGATCGTAGAATATTTTAATAGGAAGGATTAGTATAAACTCCTGGATGGTTGGTAGCTGCATCGATCGGAGAATGTTTTAATAGGATGAATTAGTATAAACTCCTGGATGGTTGGTAGCTGCATCGATCGGAGAATGTTTTAATAGGATGGATTAGTATAACCCCCTGGTTGGTAGCTGCATAGATCGGAGAATGTTTTAACAGGAGGGTTTAGTATAACCTCCTGGTTGGTTGTTAGCTAATCGATCGGAGATATTGTTATAGAAAGGTTTAGTATAACCTCCTGGTTGGTTGGTAGCTGCATCGATCGAAAATGTTTTAATAGGAAGGGTTAGTTCGTTCCTCGTTGGTGGGTGGTAGCTGCCTCGACCGGAGAATATTTAAATGGGCAGGTTTAATATATTGGTAGCTGCCTAGTATTGTAGTATGTACTTTCTGGGTGGTTGCTACATCCTTTGGAGAATGCTTTAGTAGGTAGGGGTTAGTATATACCATCTTGGTGGTTTTATTTATTTACCAAAATAATATGTTAATACATATTTAACTTATTCACTACGCTATCCTTAACGAAACGAAGTTTGTTATGAACGGATACCGATTGATAGCTGATCCGTTTAGTAGTTAGCATGTGCAACTACAGAAAACCAGCTCCTGGGTCCATTCCCAGGTTGGGCCAATGATTTTAAGGGTATGGATTAAGAGCGTGGCGCAACGTATTTTGTTATCGAATCGTGGAATTTAATCATTCTAATATTTTTATTTAAAAATAATTAAATAGACGTGGAGGAAATATCTGTAAGTATTAATTAAAAAAAAAATCATTACCAATAAAATTAATTAGCAATATCCACAAGAATAGTATTTTACATTTTTTTTAAATAGTTAATAAACCCGTACTTTAATCATAAATTTCTTACTTTAGTAACTCTGTATTTTTTAATAACGACTAAATACAACTGATTAACATGTACAACGGGTAATTATTTCATAAGAAGTATGACATCTCAAGAATAACATATCTTTTTTCTCTGTGAAGGATCATCATAGATATTTAATAGTTTATTTTTTTAACTTTATTTTGCAGTACTCAGTACTTTTTAAGAATGACAGTAGGTACAGCATTAACCTCTTTGCACAAAGTAAATGTAAGTAAGTGTACCTTATTTTATTATTAAGAATTATTTAAGCGTATATATGGCGATATAATATGAGTGTGCAGAGTAAAATATATTATCAAAGTATCCGGGTCAAAAAGCCTGCAGCTGGGTTCCGCAATATAATTTATAAAGTGCACTGAGCGTGCAGTTCTTGGCCGCACCCGCGAGGCGTACAGGCTAGGTACATATAGTTAATAGTATAGCTTTTTGTGGCAGAGCTCGTCTGGGGAAGTTTTACCGCCATAGGTATTTCTGCCACCAAGCCGGTTTCATGGTTGCCGTTGTGATGACAAGCACATAAGGTTTAACAGTGACGAATTACTTGATGGACACATAGCGGCACTTTGAAGGACGTGTTTCTTGCATGCCCTTCAAGTGTTGCTCTGTGTATAGGCAAAGGTTTCTTCGCATCCAGTCTTTAATTTACCACCTGATGAAATTGTTTTCAGAGGCTTAGTTATGATGGAATAAAATAAAAATTAAAGATTATCAATCTGAACTCCATCTTAAAATAAATAAATAAATATACTACGACAATACACACTCTCGCCATCTAGTCTGGGTGTTTATCTGTATATTATAAGTATTTATGTATGCTATTCATAAAATATTCATTAGTCATCTATGTATGATGTACGTACATATACGAGATGGCGCTGTATGTACGTAGTATATTTATTTATTTATTATTTATACATAAATACTTATGATATACAGATTTACACCCAGACAATGAAAACGTTCATGTTCATCACACAAACATTTTCCAGTTGTGGGAATTGAACCCACGGCCTTAGTCTCAGAAAGCAGGGTCGCTGCCCACTCCGCCGCCGGATGAGTCGGCCGTCAAAAAAATCTATCAAAAAGAAGTGGCAATTCCGATTCAAAATTACACAATTGGAAAATTATAAACACTGTATAAGTAGAGGGATTACTGGGGTTTCCTCAAAAATACGATCTAGGGTTATTCAAGGGGCGAATAAACAAATTCCTTAAAAGCCGGCATTTGGATGGATTGGCCAAAAGCGCAATGTCACAGCTACATAGGACTTGGAAAGACAGGAATATCTCAATCAATACTTACAATATATTTACTTATGCAGCTAAGACATGGGCCATTAAAGCAGCTGATAGACAACTTATTGACGCTTTTGAGATGTGGTGCTGGAGGAGAATGCTGCGAATCCCGTGGACGGCACACAGGACCAACGCATCGATTTTGAAACAGCTTAAAATTACAAGAAGGCTATCAACCACCTGTCTTAAGAGGATTCTCGATTACTTCGGTCACATTGCCAGAAGAGATGGAGACAATCTTGAAAATATATTAGTCACTGGCAAGAGACCTGGAGGACGTAGCCCGATTCGTTGGTCGGATCAAATCCGCACTGCTCTCGACACCAAAGTGCATACTGCTTTAAACGTTGCTCAAAGTCGAGTCAAATGGCACAAAATCGTCCAAAAGGGGTCACGACCCTCAGCAATGAGGAATACGACGTAGAGAGAGAAAAGCCGCAAAACAAAACCGAAACGCATCGTTGCAGATGTTTATGGGCGGCGGTGATCACTTGACGGTGACGCACTTGCTCGTTTGCCCGCTATTAATATAAAAAAAAAATGATGTTCTCAAAGATGTGTCAAGCCCACCAATCCGCATTGGGCCAGAGTGGCTGACAACAGCCTTCACCACTTTTCATTGTGGGAGGAGACCCGTGCCCTGTAGTGGGCCGTTAATGGGTTGATATGATGTAGATGATGAATCTAGTGTAATCTGTAAAATCAAAGCATGTATCACGATATTTATAAGTGCGCAGGAGAAAATATAGCATCAAAGTATCCAAGTCAAAAAGCTTGCAAGCTGGATTTCGCAATACCATTTATAAAGTGCACGGAGTATTAAGTTCTTGTCGGCACCCTCGTTGCGTTTGGTACTTGCTAGCGATGGTACATATAGCATTTTTCCTTTTTTACTGCGAATTGTTATATGAATGAATGAATGAATATACTTTTATTGCACACCACATTAAGTACATAAAAAAATTAAAAGTATTGCGTGTAATCTTACGCGCAATTGAAGTAAAACTTTTATAAGAAAGCGTAAAATGTTGTCGCATATACATAACCCAATTAAAAAAAATATTTTATTACTTAAATAAACATATTTTTTTATGTATTTGTGTGTTATTTGCTATTGCCATGGTAGCTGCTAACTATATACAGGCACAGTCAAACTATAAACAGGTATCCTATCTCAAAGGAAAGATTGTTTTAAAGCATTAACTCTAAACTTGCTCAAACACCATATTTTTGTGATAATTAGTACTAATGTTATAAACAGGAAAGATTTTTCTGTTCGTTTGTATCCAATAAATACCGAAAGTACAGGACCGATTTTAACCTTTTCTTCGCCAAAGGAAAGCTAAACTATCCCGTAGTAACATAGGCTATATTCAATAAAATTGGAGATATCAAATTGGATGTTAGTGGACAAGACTAAATCATACGAAGTCACTGGGAGCCGCCGAAAACAAGCGGGACCGTGAATTCTGCAACTCCCTTCCAAAGATCCCATCATCATTTCAACCAATCGACGTCCACGGCTGGACATGTCACTCAAAAGACCTTTGTGGACGTAATTGGGTTAAAGTGATGCTGATGATACTGATTGTCTTACTTACTTGATATTTTTTTGTTTGATATCCAGTGTCATGTCCGGCGCCGCTCAAGAACCGCGATTTCGTGCTGCAGCGGTCCTGGCTGGACACGGGCGAGGAGAAGATGATCCTCAACCACTCCGTCTTCCACAAGGACTACCCGCCCAGGAAGGGATATGTCAGGTACTCACTACTTTTGTACTTCTCATAGTTTTAAATTGTTACATTGTAGCTTAGACGGGACGGACTAGAATTTATTATTTAGCCTCTAGGGACTATTTTTCTCGCCATCGAAGAAAAAACTTTAAAAAGCAGAGTGTTTATTTCGGGACTATCAAAAACAAAAAATTGCTGTCGATCGGCTTAGACATCTCATTAAGGTGGCTGGTACTTTGTAACAATATATTATTAACAAAGGTTCGAAAAAATACTAAAAATAGACTTTTAGATCGTTATTGCCATACAAGCAGCAAAACAAGCACGGCAGCATTCTTTTTTTTATTAAAAGTAATAATTGATGAATCAAGCAGATGTCCTACCTAATGGTAAGTGGAAAACCATCGCCTATAACAGAGCAACTCTTCACAGGACATGCAAGGAGGACATCCTGCAAGGCCATATGCAATCTGTACACAAAGAGTAACAGAATTACGAAAGAATATTGAAGAATGCATACGTATATTTCATAAGGAATCACCCTGTAAAATTATTAGACCAAAAGAAGCATATTTATTTTTCGATACCGACTAATTCAAAACATACTAAGTGGTTAACTTATGACAACCCTATTGAAGATAAAAGACCGACACGCGCATAGTACCTACACTACGTGACGCGTAGTTAATAAAGTGGCAGGAGTCACATGATTTTAATTTTGTAGGTGATTTAAGAGCCGTATCTGATTTCTTTCAATAAAAACTATGGCAGTGGTTTACTCAAAAACTATTAGGTTTTCGGTTTTCACAGATAAGTCTCAGAGACAGTATATAATGTATCTCTAAAACCTGTAAAGTTTTTTTTCGGTTTTCATTTACACGTTGTATATACTGCATAAGACCGTGTAGTCCCCATACTGTAAGTAAACGCCTACCTCAATGAACTTTGAAGTTCTTTCGCCTAAATTAGAGAATTACAATATTTAGAAATTATATTTATCACATTCACGCCACCACTCCATTTCGACGATAAGATAGGGCTGGCGTCACGACCTTGGAAATAATGCGCCAAAGCTTTTCACATTTCACACACAATATGAGAACATAAAGGTTTGTAAATCATAAAATATTTACCTTTCTTGACAAAGTACTCGTCATCCCATTGTGTAAATAGGCAGTAGAGATTTTTATGACGGAGCTCGTCCGGGAAAGTGCTATTGCCATGCTTTTTTCTGCCGCTAAGCAGCAATGGTGCAATGCTGTGTTATATCCAAAAGGCGGGGCCGGTTTAATTGCAGGCACCTACGCCTCAGTTCGACGGCTGATTGGCACATTGGGAAGCTGATTGCTTTCTGTAACTAAGGCTGTGGGTAGGATTGCCACATCTGCACGGCTAGCATGGGCAGGAGACAATAATATCCCCCGGGAAAGAATATAAATATATCTTCTCCCACAGCTTTGTCAACTCTCAGAGCACTGGCGCACAAGTGGAAATAATATCCATATAACATATGTGTATTAATAAACGGGGGTAAACTTCTCTTATTCCATGTTTCAGTGATTTAGCAGGTGGGCACGTTAATTATATCCCTTGTCAGTGCAGTGGCGTGCACTGAGTTTCTTAGCAGGAAAATTGCATAAAACAGCAAAAATCCTCCTTTATACGAGTTATATATCAATTTTAGGGTATGAAGTGCTTTTGTGCATCTATGAAGTGCACGCCACTGTGTCAGTGGATATAATAGGGGGGTGTAATTTTTATCTCCCGCCCGTGCTAGCACTGCTGGGAAATGTTTGTGTGATAAACATGAATGATTTTTTCAGTGTCTGGGTGTTTATCTGTATAGGTGTTATAAGTATTTATGTACGTTTATTATTCATAAACATATTCATCAGTCATCTTAGTACCCATAACGCAAGCTACGCTTACTTTGGGGCAAGATGGCGATGTGTGTATTGTTATACTAAATAAATTTATTTATTAAGTTTTATAGACATAACACTGCAATCTCGCCTGATAGTAATGCATTATAAGATGGAAGCTGGCTAACTTTTTAGAGGTATGAGGGTTACAGTAAACCCATACCCGTATGGAACTATAAAATGCAGGGCATCTCTTCCTCGCGTCGGTAGGGTAACTAGCCGCGGCCGAAGCCACCCACCAGCGAAAATTAGGAATTCCGAAATGGCCTCCGCCGGGTATCTTACCTTCCACAGGGAGGTCTCTGCAACTGCTGCTGCTTTAGAAGCAACGACATCTGCATTTTTCTGCAAGATTATTGATCTCATAAAATATAATTTAAGAAGTAGGTACGTTCGGAAGCCTAAGCGTCCAACGGCATTATGCGATTCAAATTAAAATTTCAATACACCCAATTCAAAGGTAATTCCAAAGCTTTACCCTCACTTCACCTCGATTTAAGTAATGTATACATTAATTCCCGTTCATCAATCTTATTAAGGATGTACATTTTTACTAAACCAAACAAGTTGTTCATTTGATCATTTAAAAAAAAACATCTTCCATTCGTCAATGTACTATACATCAACATCACATTACCGATTCACTACAGAGCACGGGTCTCCTCCCACAGTGTGAAGGGGTTAAGACCGTAGCCCACCACGCTGGCCCAGTGCGGATTGGTGGACTCCACACACCTTTGGAAACATTATAGAGTACTCTCAGACTCTTAGAACTCTTATGCGTGCAGGTTTTCTTCACTGTTGAAGCAAGTGATATTTTAATTAAAACGCACATAATTTAGAAAAGTTAGAGGTGCGTGCTGGGTTTCTAACTCGGCCCCCCGAAATTGAAGTCGAGCTCCTACCTATTGGGCTATCACCGATTCATAAACCCATTATTGTCCAGCCATAGGGAACCATAGACCACCTGCTGGCTAAGTTTGATTTGCCTAAAAATGTGTATTAAAAATAAATATATTCAAAAAAAAAAAACCGGCGGGGTAGGTAGGTTATAAGTTTGACGTGTCTGTGTTTGTGTGTGTGTGTCTGTCAATGGCATCGTATTTTCCGAACGGATAAACGAAAACAATTCTATATTTGAAAGATGAATTAAGAAGTCGGGAGTGTTCTTAGCTATTTGATGAAAATAAACTAAGAAGTCCAAGATGGCCGCTGCTACAAAATGGCACATAACATATTTGGCGGCTGGCCCGTAGGAGGTCCAATACTATGCTGGAGTCGTAGTATGATTTGGTTTATTCTCCTTTACACGTGGTACAAACAACAAAGTCACCATTTTATTCTAATGTCCGTCGAGTGGGTGACGGCTGCGTCACTTCGTCCGGAAATCCACGTTTCCTTCGACGCATTCGCCACACACATATTTCCACAATTCCCTCGATATGGTTATCAAATGGGAGGAATTGACTAGTAGAATACTACTATACACTTTGACAAATTTCAAATCCAAAATGGCCGCCACCCTGAACAGCAATCCAACCTGTTCTTAATTGATGATGTAGGTAGTCAATGACGTTAGGGGCATGCCAGTTCTATTACAATCCTGATCGGTTTCTAAGTGGCATCGTACCGGAACGCATAATTAACTGCAAAGCCTCCCACCAGATAAAAGATAATATGAATATAATTGGTCAGCACACTAGTATGTTCATGATTTACAGATCAGTGTTCATACGACCGTCAATCACATCTGCTTTATCGTAAATCGCGTCGATCCTTTGCTCCGTTGCTGCGTGAAAGAAGGACAAGCCAGCGAACGCTCTTTCGAATTATTATATTGTCTTATTACTCACGTGTTAAAAATAAAGTCGACAAGGTAACCTTCTCTCATTCATACGGAACTAATTTTAGTTTTAGTGTAAAAAATGTAAATACTGATTCATTCAGCGGTCACAATCACGACCAATAACAATAGATGACATTACAGTCATAATAGCTCACGAAATAATAAGAACCTATTGCTTACTTTGTTCAACTTATTTATAACATGTTGCAGTTTAATAGGGAAAGATTGAGTTTTTGCGAAAGATCTAGAATAGAACAATCGCCATGGGAAATTAATGTTAATGGATTAGATGTATAATCAAAATTCCTAGTTGACCGATTTACTTTGGAAGTCCTTTTACCTCTTTATTGTTGATAAGGATACCTTTGCAAAATTTGATGATTTTGATTGATTATTGATTATTATTTATTTATTAATTTATTTAAAGTAGGTACGCAATTTAAAACATCTAGTTAGGCTGTTTGTAGTAATGATATGTTTAAATTTCTAAACTAGTAGATGCTCAAATGTAGCTTGAGTATATAGAGACGATATAGTATGTATATACTTTAAACTTTACAGTACTTTAGTACTTTAGACTCTAATATTTTTGTGCCTGTTGCAAATATTTTCTGTAAAGTGGTTTTCAGTGCTTTCGCCCACTTCACTTAACAGCTTGGGTATCTTCGCTCTTTTAAGTGCTCCGGGTTAATACTCTCAAGTGATCCTTGAAAGCCAAGAGAATTGCTCCTACTGATATTAAAATGGGAAAGTGTTTTGTTGAATTGCT